>NC_041389.1:672533428-672568773 GCF_002162155.2 Triticum dicoccoides | reverse complement strand
CAAACCACGTCTGGACATGGCCGCCACCACGCGCGCGCTTTCGCCGTAGTTTTGGCCGTCGCCGTCTTTGCCGGTGCCGGAGGGGACACGACTGCCGGCGACGGACCACGGCGGCCGAGGCAGATTCCGACGTGTAAGTGCATCTAGTGCCCCTTAGTGATTTTGGTGTATTGAAGACTTATAGGTTAAGGGACTAATGCGTTTGTGAGTGTACACAGGTCTATAAGTCTATGAGGAGTTCGATATTTACAGAGAAAGTCGACCCCTAAAAATGACGTTCTTCAACTGAAGACTTTGATATTCTGAAGACTTTCTGAAGACTTTGAAAGTGAAGAAATTGGTGTGACCTTGAAGACTTGGTATTCATTTGTGGAACATGAAGCGTGAAGACTTTTGTTTTCGTAGTTTCATTTTTTCTTTCTTGAGTCATAGGAAACACCGTACTGTTAAAGGGGGTCGAGGAAATACTAAGGAAAAATTTCCATGTGATGCTCAACTCAAATCCTACACCTACCAATCCCTTCGAGTGAAGCCTTTGGAAATCTCATACAGTTCAGTCACTTTCTTCAGTGACAGAGACGAAGTTCTTCTGGTCGCTGTTGAATTTGTTCTGACTGAGGAGTTAGGAATTCGCCAGTGCGAATTACCTACATAGCGAGAAACATGATAGCCCTGAGGAATTTGAGAGTCAAATTTTCGACCGTTGCTGTGTTGCGCGCCAGCTGTCCCAAAATATCTTATCCACCTAACGGTCATATCATTGAGGGGCATTTATGTCTTATCATGTCAGGCTGCTCCCTAGGCTATAAATAGCCGCCCCCTACAACCACTAGCTGGTTGGCTGCTCCGAGAGAACTTGACACTTGTCATTTGAGAGCAACCCATCCTCCGAGGACTTTGAGCGAAAATCATCAAGTGAGGAAAATCCCAAACCCAAACACCTACAAACCCCAAAGTGATTGAGCATCACTGAAGAAATTGATCCCGCGTGGATCCGACGCTTGTTACCTTTGAAGACTGTGCTTCTTCCAGACGGTTAGGCGTCAAGGTCTAGAGCATCCAAGAGGAATTGTGGATCGCCGAGTGACCAAGTCTGTGAAGGTTTGGAAGTCGCCTGAAGACTTACCACGAGTGATTGGACGAGGTCTGCGTGACCTTAGTTCAAGGAGAATACGGTGAGGACCGGGTGTCCTGAGCTGCGTGCTCAGAGACTGGGTGTCCGGGACTGTGTGTCCTCGAGTTTAAATACTCAGCCGCTCCAACCAGACGTACAACTGAGACAGCAGTTGGAACTGGTCTACCAAATCATTGTCTTCACCAACCTAACTGGTTCTATTTCCTCAACCCTTTCATTTCCTCATTACTGCGTTGAGTGTTTGTTCATATATGTGTTTGAAGACTTTGACTGAAGACTTTCTCAATTTTCTCAGTTCAATTTCTTCAGTCTATTTGTCTTCATCTTGTGTTATCCTGTGATTACGCTTTCTGTACTCTGTGCTAGTCTTCATTTCATCTTGATGACCATGCGTGTATTCTGTTATGCTTACTTCTGAGTACTTATTCCGCTGCTAATAGTTCTTCGCTAAGGAATTTCCTCACCGGCAAATTCCTCAGTGAAGAATTCATAAAAATCGCCTATTCACCCCCCCTCTAGTCGACATAACGCACTTTCAATTGGTATCAGAGCAAGGTACTCCCTTGTTCTGTGTGATTTTGGTTTAACCGCCTGGAGTTTTAGTTATGTCGACCGCAGGTATGATCAAGGTCTCGACTGGGTGTCCTACCTTTGATGGGACGGACTACCCCTACTGGAAAAACAAGATGCGAATGCATCTCGAGGCAATTGACAATGATCTCTGGTATGTTGTGGAAAATGGTGTTCCCTCTGTTTCACCCTCACTGAATGCTACCGATGTGAAGAGATTCAAGCAACTCGATTCTCAAGCGAAGAATATCATATGTGGCCATCTGAGTAAAGGACAGTATGGAAGAGTGAGTGCTTTGGAAACTGCTAAGCTTATCTGGGATAGGCTGTCCAAAGTGAATGAAGGAGTCTCAACTCAGCGTGACTCTCGAGTTGATGTTCTTCGGAATCTCTTCAACCGCTTCAAAAGACTCGACAATGAAAATGTCCAACAAACTTTTGATCGCCTCACTGACATCTCAAATGAGCTTCAAGCCCTCGGTGCCACTGATATCACTGACCATGAGGTGGTGAAGAAACTGTTGAGATCGCTTGATTCCTCATTTGATACTCTGGGTCTGATGATACAAGAACGGGCTGACTACAAGTCTCTTGATCCTGACGATATCCTCGAAAGGCTAAATACTCACGAGTTCCAGCTTGCTGAAAAGAGAGATCTCTATGGTTCGAGCTATGGCAAACCACGTGCCCTGAAGGCCAAGGTTGTGTCTGAGTCTGAATGTGAGGACTCTGGTAGTAGCCTTGGTGATCCTGAAGAATTGAGCTAGGAGCTAGCACTGCTCGTGAAGAAATTCCAGAAGTTCTCAAGACGTGGTCGCTTTGGAAAATCCTCAAGAAGCAGTGATTCCTCATCAAGTGACTATAAGAGAAGGTTGTGCCACAAATGCAAGAAACCTGGTCATTATATTCAAGATTGTCCTCAGTGGGAAAAGGAATTGAAGAAGAAGAAATACAAGGATTACAGTTCTGATGATGCGAAGAAGAAGAAGAAATCGTCAAAATCTTCATCATCAAAATCCTCGAAGTCTTCATCTCACAAGAAGAGCAGCTCCAAGAAGGCTCGGGCATTCATTGGCAAGGAAATGGACTCTGAAGCTGAATCTGAGGAAAATGAGGAAGAGGAGGCGCCTGAAGAATCCGAATCTGGTGTGGCGAGTCTGGCCTTCGCTACTGCTTTCATTAGCAAGTCCATCTTCAACACTGAAGAAACTGACCCCACCGACAAGCCTGATGAAGATAATGATGACTACGCTCCCACCTATTGCTTCATGGCAAAAGGTGCAAAGGTACTCAAATACACCTCCTCTGAATCTAGTGAAAATGAATCTGATGAGAATCTCAAGCCCGGCTACTCTAAACTTGCAAAGATTGCTGTAAAACAACAACGGGCTTTTGAAAAGGTTCAAAACATGCTAGACAAAAGTGATGATATGTTGGGTGAAGAAATGGATCGCACTAAAGCCCTGACTGAAAATCTTCAGAGACTTCAGTCTAGGTTTGATAACCTTCAAAGTCATCATAACACTCTCTTATCTGATCATGAGAAACTTTCTTATGAATTTCTTCAAAGAAAGCAAGATCTTGAGAAGCTAAGAGTGAGTTATGAAGATCTTCAGAAGGAGCGTGATTCTTTACTTGCTCAACAAATCAGCACTTCTCAGGAAGAATTTGTGAAGGAAATATGCCCTAGAGGCAATAATAAAGTTATTATTTATTTCCTTATAATCATGATAAATGTTTATTATTCATGCTAGAATTGTATTTACCGGAAACATAATACATGTGTGAATACATAGACAAACAAAGTGTCACTAGTATGCCTCTACTTGACTAGCTCGTTAATCAAAGATGGTTATGTTTCCTAACCATGAACAATGAGTTGTTATTTGATTAACGAGGTCACATCATTAGTAGAATGATCTGATTGACATGACCCATTCCATTAGCTTAGCACCCGATCGTTTAGTATGTTGCTATTGCTTTCTTCATGACTTATACATGTTCCTATGACTATGAGATTATGCAACTCCCATTTACCGGAGGAACACTTTGGGTACTACCAAACGTCACAACGTAACTGGGTGATTATAAAGGAGTACTACAGGTGTCTCCAATGGTCGATGTTGGGTTGGCGTATTTCGAGATTAGGATTTGTCACTCCGATTGTCGGAGAGGTATCTCTGGGCCCTCTCGGTAATACACATCACATAAGCCTTGCAAGCATTACAACTAATATTTTAGTTGTGAGATGATGTATTACGGAACGAGTAAAGAGACTTGCCAGTAACGAGATTGAACTAGGTATTGGATACCGACGATCGAATCTCGGGCAAGTAACATACCGATGACAAAGGGAACAACGTATGTTGTTATGCGGTCTGACCGATAAAGATCTTCGTAGAATATGTAGGAGCCAATATGGGCATCCAGGTCCCGCTATTGGTTATTGACCGGAGACGTGTCTCGGTCATGTCTACATTGTTCTCGAACCCGTAGGGTCCGCACGCTTAAGGTTACGATGACAGTTATATTATGAGTTTATGCATTTTGATGTACCGAAGGTTGTTCGGAGTCCCGGATGTGATCACGGACATGACGAGGAGTCTCGAAATGGTCGAGACATAAAGATTGATATATTGGAAGTCTATGTTTGGACATCGGAAGTGTTCCGGGTGAAATCGGGATTTTACCGGGTTACCGGGAGGTTACCGGAACCCCCCGGGAGCCATATGGGCCGGCCTTAGTGGAAAAGAGAAAGGGGCAGCCCAAGGGGGCTGCGCGCCTCCCCCCTTCCCCTAGTCCTATTAGGACTAGGAGAGGTGGCCGGCCACCCCTCTCCCTCTTTCCCCCTTGGGAATCCTAGTTGGAATAGGATTGGGGGGGAGTCCTACTCCCGGTAGGAGTAGGACTCCTCCTGCGCCACCTCCTCCTGGCCGGCGCCTCCTCCCCCCTTGGCTCCTTTATATACGGAGGCAGGGGCACCTCTAAACACACAAGTTGACACAAGTTGATCCACGTGATCGATTCCTTAGCCGTGTGCGGTGCCCCCTGCCACCATATTCCTCGATAATACTGTAGCGGAGTTTAGGCGAAGCCCTGCTGCTGTAGTTCATCAAGATCGTCACCACGCCGTCGTGCTGACGAAACTCTTCCCCGACACTTTGCTGGATCGGAGTCCGGGGATCGTCATCGAGCTGAACGTGTGCTCGAACTCGGAGGTGCCGTAGTTTCGGTGCTTGATCGGTTGGATCGTGAAGACGTACGACTACTTCCTCTACGTCGTGTCATCGCTTCCGCAGTCGGTCTACGTTGGGTACGTAGACAACACTCTCCTCTCGTTGCTATGCATCACATGATCCTGTGTGCGCGTAGGAAAATTTTTGAAATTACTACGAAACCCAACAGTATGGCTACGCCCGGTCCTTGCGAAGGTTAAAACGGAGTCTATTTGACAAACTATCGTTGTGGTTTTGATGCGTAGGTGAGATTGGTTCTTACTTAAGCCCGTAGCAGCCACGTAAAAAATGCAACAACAAAGTAGAGGACGTCTAACTTGTTTTTTGCAGGGCATGTTGTGATGTGATATGGTCAAGGCATGATGCTGAATTTTATTGTATGAGATGATCATGTTTTGTAACCAAGTTATCGGCAACTGGCAGGAGCCATATGGTTGTCGCTTTATTGTATGCAATGCAATCGCGATGTAATGCTTTACTTTATTACTACGGTAGTGATAGTCGTGGAAGCATAAGATTGGCGAGACGACAACGATGCTACGATGGAGATCAAGGTGTCGCGCCGGTGACGATGGTGATCATGACGGTGCTTCAGAGATGGAGATCACAAGCACAAGATGATGATGGCCATATCATATCACTTATATTGATTGCATGTGATGTTTATCCTTTTATGCATCTTATCTTGCTTTGATTGACGGTAGCATTATAAGATGATCTCTCACTAAATTATCAAGAAGTGTTCTCCCTGAGTATGCACCGTTGCCAAAGTTCGTCGTGCCCAGACACCACATGATGATCGGGTGTGATAAGCTCTACGTCCATCTACAACGGGTGCAAGCCAGTTTTGCACACGCAGAATACTCAGGTTAAACTTGACGAGCCTAGCATATGCAGATATGGCCTCGGAACACGGAGACCGAAAGGTCGAGCGTGAATCATATAGTAGATATGATCAACATAACGATGTTCACCATTGAAAACTACTCCATCTCACGTGATGATCGGTCATGGTTTAGTTGATTTGGATCACGTAATCACTTAGAGGATTAGAGGGATGTCTATCTAAGTGGGAGTTCTTAAATAATATGATTAATTGAACTTAAATTTATCATGAACTTAGTACCTGATAGTGTCTTGCTTGTTTATGTTGATTGTAGATAGATGGCTCGTGCTGTTGTTCCGTTGAATTTTAATGCGTTCCTTGAGAAAGCAAAGTTGAAAGATGATGGTAGCAATTACACGGACTGGGTCCGTAACTTGAGGATTATCCTCATTGCTGCACAGAAAAATTACGTCCTGGAAGCACCGCTGGGTGCCAGGCCTGCTGCTGGAGCAACACCAGATGTTATGAACGTCTGGCAGAGCAAAGCTGATGACTACTCGATAGTTCAGTGTGCCATGCTTTACGGCTTAGAATCGGGACTTCAACGACGTTTTGAACGTCATGGAGCATATGAGATGTTCCAGGAGTTGAAGTTAATATTTCAAGCAAATGCCCGAATTGAGAGATATGAAGTCTCCAATAAGTTCTATAGCTGCAAGATGGAGGAGAACAGTTATGTCAGTGAGCATATACTCAAAATGTCTGGGTATAATAATCACTTGATTCAATTGGGAGTTAATCTTCCGGATGATTGCGTCATTGACAGAATTCTCCAATCACTGCCACCAAGCTACAAGAGCTTCGTGATGAACTATAATATGCAAGGGATGAACAAGACTATTCCCGAGCTCTTCGCAATGCTGAAAGCTGCGGAGGTAGAAATCAAGAAGGAGCATCAAGTGTTGATGGTTAACAAGACCACTAGTTTCAAGAAAAAGGGCAAAGGGAAGAAAAAGGGGAACTTCAAGAAGAACGGCAAGCAAGTTGCTGCTCAAGAGAAGAAACCCAAGTCTGGACCTAAGCCTGAAACTGAGTGCTTCTACTGCAAGCAGACTGGTCACTGGAAGCGGAACTGCCCCAAGTATTTGGCGGATAAGAAGGATGGCAAGGTGAACAAAGGTATATGTGATATACATGTTATTGATGTGTACCTTACTAGAGCTCGTAGTAGCACCTGGGTATTTGATACTGGTTCTGTTGCTAATATTTGCAACTCGAAACAGGGACTACGGAATAAGCGGGCACTGGCAAAGGACGAGGTGACGATGCGCGTGGGAAACGATTCCAAAGTCGATGTGATCGCAGTCGGCACGCTACCTCTACATCTACCTTCGGGATTAATATTAGACCTAAATAATTGTTATTTGGTGCCAGCGTTGAGCATGAACATTATATCTGGATCTTGTTTAATGCAAGACGGTTATTCATTTAAATCAGAGAATAATGGTTGTTCTATTTATATGAGTAATATCTTTTATGGTCATGCACCCTTGAAGAGTGGTCTATTCTTATTGAATCTCGATAGTAGTAATACACATATTCATAATATTGAAGCCAAAAGATGCAGAGTTGATAATGAAAGTGCAACTTATTTGTGGCACTGTCGTTTAGGTCATATCGGTATAAAGCGCATGAAGAAACTCCATGCTGATGGACTTTTGGAACCACTTGATTATGAATCACTTGGTACTTGCGAACCGTGCCTCATGGGCAAGATGACTAAAACACCGTTCTCCGGTACTATGGAGAGAGCAACAGATTTGTTGGAAATCATACATACCGATGTATGTGGCCCGATGAATATTGAGGCTCGTGGCAGATATCGTTATTTTCTCACCTTCACAGATGATTTAAGCAGATATGGGTATATCTACTTAATGAAACATAAGTCTGAAACATTTGAAAAGTTCAAAGAATTTCAGAGTGAAGTTGAAAATCATCGTAACAAGAAAATAAAGTTTCTACGATCTGATCGTGGAGGAGAATATTTGAGTTACGATTTTGGTGTACATTTGAAAAACTGTGGAATAGTTTCGCAACTCACGCCACCCGGAACACCACAGCGTAATGGTGTGTCCGAACGTCGTAATCGTACTTTACTAGATATGGTGCGATCTATGATGTCTCTTACTGATTTACCGCTATCATTTTGGGGATATGCTTTAGAGACGGCCGCATTCACGTTAAATAGGGCACCATCAAAATCCGTTGAGACGATGCCTTGGCAAGAAACCAAAGTTGTCGTTTCTTAAAGTTTGGGGCTGCGATGCTTATGTGAAAAAGCTTCAACCTGATAAGCTCGAACCCAAATCGGAGAAATGTGTCTTCATAGGATACCCAAAGGAAACTGTTGGGTACACCTTCTATCACAGATCCGAAGGCAAGACATTCGTTGCTAAGAATGGATCATTTCTAGAGAAGGAGTTTCTCTCGAAAGAAGTGAGTGGGAGGAAAGTAGAACTTGACGAGGTAACTGTACCCGCTCCCTTACTGGAAAGTAGTTCATCACAGAAAACTGTTTCAGTGACACCTACACCAGTTAGTGAGGAAGCCAATGATAATGATCATGAAACTTCAGATCAAGATACTGCTGAACCTCGTAGATCAACCAGAGTAAGATCCGCACCAGAGTGGTACGGTAATCCTGTTCTGGAGGTCATGCTACTAGATCATGATGAACCTACGAACTATGAAGAAGCGATGGTGAGCCCAGATTCTGCAAAGTGGCTTGAAGCCATGAAATCTGAGATGGGATCCATGTATGAGAACAAAGTATGGACTTTGGTTGACTTGCCCGATGATCGGCAAGCAATTGAGAATAAATGGATCTTTAAGAAGAAGACTGATGCTGATGGTAATGTTACTGTCTACAAAGCTCGACTTGTCGCAAAAGGTTTTCGGCAAGTTCAAGGAATTGACTACGATGAGACCTTCTCACCCGTAGCGATGCTTAAGTCCGTCCGAATCATGTTAGCAATTGCCGCATTTTATGATTATGAAATTTGGCAAATGGATGTCAAAACTGCATTCCTGAATGGATTTCTGGAAGAAGAGTTGTATATGATGCAACCAGAAGGTTTTGTCGATCCAAAGGGAGCTAACAAAGTGTGCAAGCTCCAGCGATCCATTTATGGACTGGTGCAAGCCTCTCGGAGTTGGAATAAATGTTTTGATAGTGTGATCAAAGCATTTGGTTTTATACAGACTTTCAGAGAAGCCTGTATTTACAAGAAAGTGAGTGGGAGCTCTGTAGCATTTCTGATATTATATGTGGATGACATATTACTGATTGGAAATGATATAGAATTTCTGGATAGCATAAAGGGATACTTGAATAAAAGTTTTTCAATGAAAGACCTCGGTGAAGCTGCTTACATATTAGGCATTAAGATCTATAGAGATAGATCAAGACGCTTAATTGGACTTTCACAAAGCACATACCTTGACAAAATTTTGAAGAAGTTCAAAATGGATCAAGCAAAGAAAGGGTTCTTGCCTGTGTTACAAGGTGTGAAATTGAGTAAGACTCAATGCCCGACCAATGCAGAATATAGAGAGAATATGAAAGATGTTCCCTATGCATCAGCCATAGGCTCTATCATGTATGCAATGCTGTGTACCAGACCTGATGTGTGCCTTGCTATAAGTTTAGCAGGGAGGTACCAAAGTAATCCAGGAGTGGATCACTGGACAGCGGTCAAGAACATCCTGAAATACCTGAAAAGGACTAAGGATATGTTTCTCGTATATGGAGGTGACAAAGAGCTCATCGTAAAAGGTTACGTTGATGCAAGCTTTGGCACTGATCCGGACGATTCTAAATCGCAAACCGGATACGTGTTTACATTAAACGGTGGAGCTGTCAGTTGGTGCAGTTCTAAACAAAGCGTCGTAGCGGGATCTACATGTGAAGCGGAATACATAGCTGCTTCGGAAGCAGCAAATGAAGGAGTCTGGATGAAGGAGTTCATATCCGATCTAGGTGTCATACCTAGTGCATCGGGTCCAATGAAAATCTTTTGTGACAATACTGGTGCAATTGCCTTGGCAAAGGAATCCAGATTTCACAAAAGGACCAAACACATCAAGAGACGCTTCAACTCCATCCGGGATCTAGTCCAGGTGGGAGACATAGAGATTTGCAAGATACATACGGATCTGAATGTTGCAGACCCGTTGACTAAGCCTCTTCCACGAGCAAAACATGATCAGCACCGAAGCTCCATGGGTGTTAGATTCATTACAGTGTAATCTAGATTATTGACTCTAGTGCAAGTGGGAGACTGAAGGAAATATGCCCTAGAGGCAATAATAAAGTTATTATTTATTTCCTTATAATCATGATAAATGTTTATTATTCATGCTAGAATTGTATTTACCGGAAACATAATACATGTGTGAATACATAGACAAACAGAGTGTCACTAGTATGCCTCTACTTGACTAGCTCGTTAATCAAAGATGGTTATGTTTCCTAACCATGAACAATGAGTTGTTATTTGATTAACGAGGTCACATCATTAGTAGAATGATCTGATTGACATGACCCATTCCATTAGCTTAGCACCCGATCGTTTAGTATGTTGCTATTGCTTTCTTCATGACTTATACATGTTCCTATGACTATGAGATTATGCAACTCCCGTTTACCGGAGGAACACTTTGGGTACTACCAAACGTCACAACGTAACTGGGTGATTATAAAGGAGTACTACAGGTGTCTCCAATGGTCGATGTTGGGTTCGCGTATTTCGAGATTAGGATTTGTCACTCCGATTGTCGGAGAGGTATCTCTGGGCCCTCTCGGTAATACACATCACATAAGCCTTGCAAGCATTACAACTAATATGTTAGTTGTGAGATGATGTATTACGGAACGAGTAAAGAGACTTGCCCGTAACGAGATTGAACTAGGTATTGGATACCGACGATCGAATCTCGGGCAAGTAACATACCGATGACAAAGGGAACAACGTATGTTGTTATGCGGTCTGACCGATAAAGATCTTCGTAGAATATGTAGGAGCCAATATGGGCATCCAGGTCCCGCTATTGGTTATTGACCGGAGACGTGTCTCGGTCATGTCTACATTGTTCTCGAACCCGTAGGGTCCGCACGCTTAAGGTTACGATGACAGTTATATTATGAGTTTATGCATTTTGATGTACCAAAGGTTGTTCGGAGTCCCGGATGTGATCACGGACATGACGAGGAGTCTCGAAATGGTCGAGACATAAAGATTGATATATTGGAAGCCTATGTTTGGACATCGGAAGTGTTCCGGGTGAAATCGGGATTTTACCGGGTTACCGAGAGGGTTACCGGAACCCCCCGGGAGCTATTTGGGCCATAGTGGGCCTTAGTGGAAAAGAGAAGGGGCTGCCCTAGATGGGCTGCGCCCCCCCCCTTCCCCTAGTCCTATTAGGACTAGGAGAGGTGGCCGGCCCCCTCCTCCTCTTTTCCCCTCCGAGGAATCCTAGTTGGACTAGGATTGGAGGGGGAATCCTACTCCCAGAAGGAGTAGGACTCTCCTGCGCCTCCCCCCCTTGGCCGGCCAGCCTCCCCTCCTCTCCTCCTTTATATACGGAGGCAGGGGCACCTCTAAACACACAAGTTGACACAAGTTGATCCACGTGATCGATTCCTTAGCCGTGTGCGGTGCCCCCTGCCACCATATTCCTCGATAATACTGTAGCGGAGTTTAGGCGAAGCCCTGCTGCTGTAGTTCATCAAGATCGTCACCACGCCGTCATGCTGACGAAACTCTTCCCCGACACTTTGCTGGATCGGAGTCCGGGGATCGTCATCGAGCTGAACGTGTGCTCGAACTCGGAGGTGCCGTAGTTTCGGTGCTTGATCGGTTGGATCGAGAAGACGTACGACTACTTCCTCTACGTCGTGTCATCGCTTCCGCAGTCGGTCTGCGTTGGGTACGTAGACAATACTCTCCCCTCGTTGCTATGCATCACATGATCTTGCGTGTGCGTAGGAAATTTTTTGAAATTACTACGAAACCCAACAATTTGTTCCTCCATGCTTAAAGTGCATTGAACGTGAATCTGCTAATTCTTCACCTGAATGTTCAAATGCTTCAACTGTTACAAATTCTTCACCTGCCTCTGCTATCATTAATTCCTCATCTGAGGACATTGCTAGTATCACTGACGATGCAGGGCTGAAGGAACTGTACACGACAGGCATGTACAAAAGCCTCAAAGGGCATCAGATTCTTTGTGATGTGCTCAAAAAGCAGATCCTCAACAGAAACCCTAGGAAAGAGGGTATTGCCTTTGAGAGGAAACTTAATGCTGATGGAACATATTGGAAACCTGAGCAGTACCCCAAAACCTCATGGGTTGCTGCAAAGGGACCTCCAGTTGATCCATCCAACTTATCTGGCTTTACATGTGAATCTCCTCATTCCTCTGATGAGTCATTTGACTCCAACTATAAACTGTTCAAAAATCAGAATGGTGAAGTATTTTCTAGATATGTTGGGACTAACTGCAGGAACGGTTCCCCTATAAAGAAAATCTGGGTTCCCAAAAGTTATGTTGAAAGTCTTCAGGTGAATGTCCTCATGACACCACCTGTGAAGAATAGGAACCCCAGAACAAACTCTTCATATGGACCTAATTCTTCATATGGATCTAAGTCCTCATATGGACCAAATTCCTCATATGGATCAAATTCCTCAAATGGATCAAAGTCCTCACATGATTATCATCGTGCTAACAACTCTGTTTCGCAGGATAGAGCTAAGGGCTACGAATATGCACATTATTCTTCAAATCATTATGTTTATAAGTCCTCGAAGAATTTCTCTGCTTATTCATATGCTTACCCTAACCCCTCTTATGTGAAACGAAATGGTTTGGCTTCTATGCCACCATTCTCGTATGGTGCTCGCGGAGTGATGAACTCTTTGCCACCCCTTCAGATGTGGGTGGTGAAGAAAAAGAACTAATCTCTTATGTAGGGTCAGGTCTCCAGACGTGCCTTAACGTCTGAAGAATTTGTTGGGGACCTGACAAAATTGCCTGAAAGGACGCATGCTAACCATGATGAAATGAACTTTCATTTCACACGTCCTCATACTGCTATATCTGTTTACCGCTTGATGAAATTCATCTGATGAACTTGATATCATATTCTTCACTGATGAAGCATATGAGATTGTAAGTTACACTAATTCATCTGCAGGATGGTCAACCCAAAACCACTGAATGGGTCATCGATAGTGGATGTACAAATCACATGACTGGTGACAAGAATCTTTTGATGGATGCTCCCTTATCACCGTCACATCTGAAGCATATCATCTTTGCTGACCAAGGCAAAAGTCAGGTATTGGGTCTTGGTAAGGTTGCGATCTCTAAGGATAAACACATGGACAAAGTCATGCTTGTTGAGTCCTTAGGATACAATCTCATGTCAGTCTCAATGCTTTGTGATCTTGATATGGTCGTTGTCTTTGGCAAGTATCGCTGTGTTGTGATTATGGAAGCTGACAATTCCAAAGTCTTCGAAGGCTTTAGGAGAGGAGATTTGTATATTGTTGATTTCTCTATAGGACCACAACCAGCCGTGTGTCTACTTGCAAAAGTTTCAGAAGGCTGGCTATGGCATCGACGACTTGGTCACGCAGGCATGAGGAATTTGCACACGCTTGCGAAGAAGAAGCATGTCATTGGCATTGAGAATGTCAAATTCCTCAAGCATCACTTATGCGGAGCCTGTGAAGCTGGAAAAATGACCAAGGCCAAGCATCCAGCAAAGACTATCATGACCACTACTCGTCCATTCGAATTGCTTCACATGGACCTCTTCGGACCTAATCATTACTCAGCATTCTCTAATGCTGCATCTCTATATGGTTTTGTCATTGTTGATGATTACTCTCGATATACTTGGGTACACATTGTTACTTACAAACATGAAGTGCAGGAAGTCTTCAAACGATTTTCCTCGAGGGCTTCAACCAACTTTGGTGTGAAGATCAAGCACATCAGAAGTGACAATGGAACTGAGTTCAAGAATTCCGGTCTTGATGACTATCTTGATGAACTTGGTATTACTCATGAGTTATCTGCTCCTTATACTCCTCAGCAAAATGGCGTCGTGGAGCGCAAGAACAGAACTCTTGTTGAGATGGCTCGCACTATGCTTGATGAATACAAAACGCCTCATCGTTTTTGGATTGATGCAATTGATACTGCGTGCCACATCATCAACAGAGTATATCTTCACAAATTCTTCAAGAAGACGGCCTATGAACTCCTCACTGACAAGAAACCCAATGTGAGTTATTTCAAAGTCTTCGGTGCAAAATGTTGGATTAGAGATCCTCACCATAATTCTAAATTTGCACCGAAAGCACATGAAGGTTTTATGCTTGGTTACGGAAAGGACTCGCACACCTACAGAGTCTTCAACATCGCTCTTCACAAGATTGTTGAAACTGTAGATGTGCGGTTCGATGAAACTAATGGCTCGCAAAGAGAGCACCTAACTTCTGTGTTAGATGAAACAGCACCTGAGGATTCTATCAAGTTCAAGGCAACTGAGGATGTCATTCCTACTGAAGAATTTGCTGAAGAATTCATTCCAGTACGCGAAGAACGTCGAGCTGACGCACCTGAAAATAATGATGAAGACAATGGTGCTGAGGAAAATGATCAAACACCTCGACGACAACCAGCTCATCCTCGCGTTGCAAAAGAAGTACAAGTTGACAAGATCATCGATGACATTGAAGCGCCAGGTCCTCTCACACGCTCAAAAGCTTCACATTTATCTAACTTTTGTGGGCACTATGCTTTTGTCTCTATCACAGAGCCCACTAAGATAGATGAAGCATTTTTGGAGCCGGAGTGGATTCAAGCTATGCAAGAAGAATTACATCAGTTCGAGCTCAACAATGTCTGGGAACTGGTCAAACGTCCAGATCCTCGCAAGCATAATATCATTGGCACAAAGTGGATCTACCGCAACAAGCAAGATGAAAATGGCCTTGTGGTAAGGAATAAGGCACGACTGGTAGCTCAAGGCTACACACAGGTTGAAGGAATTGATTTAGATGAAACTTTTGCACCTGTTGCTAGACTTGAGGCTATTCGCATATTACTTGCTTATGCTAATCATCATGATATCATCTTATATCAAATGGATGTGAAAAGTGCATTCCTCAATGGTAAGCTTGAGGAAGAAGTATATGTTGCTCAACCCCCAGGTTTTGAAGATCCAAAGAATCCTGACAAAGTCGTCAAACTTAATAAGGCCCTCTATGGCCTCAAGCAAGCCCCTCGGGCGTGGTATGATACATTGAAGGAATTCTTCGTGAAGAATGGCTTCACACCCGGTTCACTCGACCCTACTCTCTTTACTAAATCTTATGATGGTGAACTGTTTGTGTGCCAAATATATGTTGATGATATTATCTTTGGTTGTACTGACCAACGTTATAGTGATGAATTTGCCTATATGATGAGTGAAGAATATCAAATGTCTATGATGGGAGAGTTGAAATTCTTCTTAGGTCTTCAAATTTGTCAACAGCGCAATGGCATATTCATATCTCAGGAGAAATACCTCAAAGATGTACTGAGGAAATTCGGCATGCAAGATTGCAAAGGCGTCAAAATTCCTATGCCCACAAAAGGCAATCTATGCACTGATGAAAATGGTATTGACTTCGATCACAAGGTATACCGCTCCATGATTGGTTCTTTATTGTACTTATGTGCATCTAGGCCAGATATAATGCTTAGTGTTTGCATGTGTGCCCGATTTCAAGCTGCACCGAAGGAATCACACCATAAGGCTGTGAAGCATATTCTTTGATATCTAGCTCACACACCAACACTAGGATTATGGTACCCCAAGGGCTCGGTTTTTGATCTCGTTGGATATTCTGGCTCTGCCTATGCTGGTGATCGTGTGGACCGCAAGTCAACTTCTGGCACTTGTCATTTCCTCGGATGATCTTTGGTCTGTTGGTCCTCGAAGAAACAGAACTGCGTATCACTATCCACTGTGGAAGCTGAATACATTGCTGCTGGCTCTTGCTGTGCTCAACTGCTTTGGATGAAGCAAACGCTCAAGGACTATGGCGTCAACGTGAAGAATGTGCCTCTCCTCTGCGACAATGAGAGTGCCATCAAGATTGCTCACAACCCAGTTCAGCACTCGAAGACAAAGCACATTCAGATTCGTCATCATTTTCTTCGTGATCATGTGTTGAAGGGCGATATCTCCATCGAGCACGTGAAGACTGAAGAACAGCTAGCTGATATCTTCACTAAGCCCTTGGATGAGAAGAGATTTAGCAAGTTGCGGTGTGAGCTAAATATCTTAGAATCTTCGAATGTTCTTTGAAAAAGACACACATCCTAACACTTATGCAAAATTGATGACATAGATGTGCAACACATGAAGAAACGTTTTTCTTCAATCAATGAAGAATAACACTTTAAGTGTGAAGAAATTAATGAAGAATTTGATTCTCAGAACCCTACGACAATTGTACGCGGTGTCTGAAATCATCATTCTTATACGGTGGGACAAGCCACCACAAAAAGTTGAAAATCTTCAATTTGAGTTTTTCCTCAGTTTTGAAATTCTTCAATTTTTCAAATTCTTCAACTTTACAAAATCTTCACTGTTCCCTTCATTTTTCTTCATTGGCTATATATATATATATGTGAGTTTATGTCCTCTACAGCATTCACTTATAGTTATTTCTTCAAGTTGATTTTTCTGCTAAGTGAATGTGATCAGACCCTTCCCCCTCTATGCTATACTCAACCAATCTATTCACAAATTCTTCATGTGCATTCCATTTGAAACTCGTTCAAAATCTTCATTGTGTCCTTGTCAGCTGAAGAAATTGCGAACGAAACATTAAAACAAATCTTATCCAAATTTTCGGTTTTGCCGCTCAAACTGTTCCGCATTACACGATGCATTATTTTATTCACCCACGATCGTACACGATCTCCACTACACAGTACGTGGGTGACACATGTCGCGTGAAGGAGAAAGGGCAGGGGCACGTTCGTCCTAAATCTTCGGGTGAACAGTTTTTCACCGTGTCTATAAATACCCCTGTCTCCTTCCTCACTTCATTTACTCCGCTCGATCGCTTCTCTCCCGCTCGAGCTCCTCAAACCCTAGCGCCACCGCTACTCCATGGTCGCCGGTGAGGAAGAGCTTCACTGCCTCGACCTCGTCGCCGTCATACTCACGCCGACTGCGGAAATCTTCACTCCGCCGCCTCCATAGCTGTCTTCCTCCGCCGAGTTAGGGCAAGGAAGATCTAACCTGACGAACTTCCTGTCTGTTCTTCTCAGTTCGTCGTGTTCTTCATTTTGGGTAATTAAAAGTTACTTTTATTACTCGCCTTGATTCTCAAGCTTTCTTGAAAATCTTCAAAGGTGTTTATTCTTCAAATCTTCACACATACGAACACCACACACTTCATATGATCTTGAACTGTTTCTCTAAGCAACCATTTTCTTCAAGATTCCCTAATTGTGTGGATCTTCGATCTGTACAACTCTGGAACCTAAGACAAGAACGCTTAGTGAAATTCCTCAAGGTTCATCTGGTCAAATTCCTCAAAACTTGTTCTTTTCAAAAACCTTCTCAGAACGCATATGACCTCTCCAAATTCCTCGCACATGTACTCTGTTCACAGGTACTCATGTCTGCTGCTGAATCACTAGGTTCTCATCAACTTAACTCATTTGCAGCGTTCCTCGAAGAAAAACTGCATACTTCTTCAGAGAACTCATTTGTTCAAATTCCTCAACTGAAGAATATGGCAGATGGTAAGAAGCCGCACAAAGGAGGAAAGAAACCTGAGGTTATGACTGCGTTTGAAATCCCTGAAGAAATCTATGCTGACTATTGCACACCTGATGAAGCAAAATATGGCAAACAAAACAAAAATCAGCACAAGGTGCGCATTCAGAAGATTGAACGGAGATGGGCAAGGGAATGGAGGGAATACAGATATGTGACTCCAAAGTACATGAAGAAATTCGCCCTCAATCCTCCGTGCCCAAGAGCTCCATTGGCACCTGGCCAAGTAGCTGATCCCACAAGCATCAAACGTGGTGAGGACTTTCCTGAAGAATGTGCTAAGCGCCAAGCCAAATTGGCAAGACAAGCCAAGGAGGCAGTGAAGAAATTCAATGAGGATTCTGCCACTGCTACTGCTACTGAGGCCTCGGTCAAACCGAGGAAATCCATGCCAAAGAAGCCTGCTCGTAAGCCAAGTGCTTCACCAACAGCGCCCTCAAGGCCAAGTTCCACAGCAGCGTCCTCACGGCAAATTCCTCACACTGCTACTGCTCCTTCAAAGTCCTCGGCTCCTATGCATCTGACTACATGTCAAAGGACTGCTGGTTTCTCGATTGCCTCTGGTGTTTCAGCAAGTTCCTCGGCTGCACCAAAGTCACCATCTGGCCCTACTCTGCTGAAGACCAAAGCAACAGCTGGACGAGGTCCTCGGCCAAGTCCAAAGAAGAAACAGGTCGCATTCCATGTGCCATCTGATGATGAAGCTTCTGATGATGAACTCGCAGAAATCATCAGAGACAGACAGGTGAAGGCCGCTAGAGCCAAAGGCACATCTGTGCCACTGCTGTTGGATCCGAGGAAAATCCTTGATTATATTGATCTCTGGCACAAGGATCCAAACACCCCCATGCCTGATTTTCATCTGACCGCTGGTCAAAATCACATGTTGACCCATTTCATCATTGAAGAGAAATGGAAGTTTGAAAATGCAAGAGAGATTAAGAAATCTCAATACAGAAAGGAGAAGCTCCTGAAGAAAAACGTTGTCAGAATGACACCTGAGGAACTTCTCCAGGCTCAGTCTGAAATTCAAGCCCTCAGCAAGGACTTTGATGCCTACTATGCTGATTGGCAAGGAGCCAAAGTCAGATTCGTCAATCTAACGAAGAAATTCACCAATGTTGCAGCCCCAACGCAACATGAAATTCCTCAGGCTGAAGTCTCAGCTCAGCCGACTGAAGAACATGCCAGCACCGCTGATGAAGTTCAGGCTGCTAATGAAAATGCTAGTTCCAGGGCTGATGATCCTATTCCAGCCGCTGAAGAAATTGCCAGGGCATCCACTAGTGGTGCGCCTGAAGAAACTGAAGAAGTCAGGGCAACTGCATCAGTTGCGCCTGAAGAAAATCAACCAGATTCCTCAGCTCCATCTGCACCTACACCAACTCCAATTCTTCCATGTGCATTTGATGTGAAGAAGACCAAGGCTGCAGAGCGAGCTGCAGTGAAGAAAAGGAAGGCATCAGTTGTGTTAAATTCTTCGGCTGTGAAGAAAATGAAGCCCATGACCAGCTCACTCGAAAATCCAATTGATGCTATTCCGATTTCCTCCATGCCGTCAAAGGACCTTGTTCCTTTTGGAGAAGACTATGAGATCCCCATCGGATCTGATGAAGAACATCATTATGCTGCTTCGTTAGAGCAGATTGATGAAGAAATTGAAGTGGACGCAATCCCTTCAACGCCAGTCATTTCCTCGCCGACGCCTCAGTTCACAGCTGAAGAGGCTGGTGTTGAGGAAATTGAAGATGAAGATGTGGATATAGGATGCACCACACCTGTGATGAATGATGATTTTTGGGTAAGTCAGCATCCCAATACTCCTCTCTTCACCCCGCTCCAACAGATTCCTCAGTCCCCCGCACCAACCATTCAATTGGGCTCTGAAGAAACTCAACCCACTCTCTCTGTGCATGAAGAAATTCCAGCCACTAGTGCTGATGAACCTGCTGCTGCTGATCCTCAGATTGCACCTTTTGAGGAACAAGAAATTCCTCAGCCTGAAGAACCTGAGCTCGCGATTCCTGAGGTGGTGATGCAACTCACTGACATCCCTCTGCCAAAGCAAAAGAATCCGTTCTCAAGCAAACAGAAGTTCAAGGCTGAAGATTTCTTTGCCGAGCACGTATTCTTCACTGATTATAATCCATATGATTCTTCTCGCATAAGGAAGAGGCGTTTCTGGACTGCTAGCCAAGCCAATTTCTATTCTTCAGTGCTCTTCAACAAAGACAAAGTCTTCGATCATGCACATATTCCTCATGTGGACATGGAGTCTCTGCCCGGCTTTGAGCCAGTCCTCAGTGTTCTTCACGATGCAGGACTTCTAAATTTCTGCATTGATATCTGTGACTGGAATGAAGAACTCATTCTTCAGTTCTATGCAACTCTGCACATCACCGGAGACGCTGAAGACGTGAACTCCTGGGTATTAGACTGGATGTCTGAAAATACTCACTACAAGGCACCAGCAACTGAATTGCTTCGTGCTCTACCACTCAGTCCTCCACTTGATGATGCTCGTTGTATCTACAACGAACCAGAACTTTCAAATCACTATATGCAAGTGCTGATGAAGCCATTGAAGCCAAGGCAGGCCCCACAAACCAAATTCCTCGTCAAGGAATTACTCTATGTGCCTCGGACTGTCTATCGAATTCTGATGAAGACAATGAGCCCCATCAAAGGCCACGACTCAAATGATGAAGAAGTCATTGGCATCATGAAGAATATGCTTTTTTCAACATCATTCATGGCGTTCCCGTAAACTTCCATGATTTCTTCATGAGGACTCTGGCCAATATTGCTATGTCACCATTCGAACTGAAGCCCTATGCTCCTTGGATTATGAGATTCATCACGGCAAGATCTTCACTGAATTACAAAACTGACACTCTGAACCACGGTAGCTACTTGCCTCCCATTGAAGTCCTCAAACGGACTGTTTCATCAGCTGATGATAAAGGCAAGGCCGCTGCTGTGATCGATGAAGGCATTCGTCCATTGGATGGTCAATTTCGCAAGGCTGCATCTTACTCTACCAATGACGATTCTGCCACACATGACTCTGCCGCCAATACCTCAGCCAAGCAAAATCCTCAAGCCACAGCACCCAGGGTGATGACTGACCATGAGTTACTCCTCAGTCTGCATCAGAAGGTTGATCGCAATCATAAATGGGTAAAGCGTCAGTTTGGTTCAATTCTTCACAACATGACCTCAACACACAATGCAGTGAAGAAGAACCACTACTACCTCCATGAAACCTTCAACCGTACCTAGGTTGTTCTCTCTCATGTCTACAGCGCTGCTGATCTGAAGAATATGGGTCTCAAGGAAGAATTTGACTGGTCTGCACCTCCACCGAAGAAATTCAAGAAGGTCAAAGTTCCTTCCTTGGTGGCCAGCTCTTATTCTTCATCACGTGACACTGATGAGTTTGAAGATTTGGACGACACTGCGGCAGGCCCTGCTACAACAAACAACCCCGACAACACTGGCGCTCCTCCATCGACTTGATATTCTTCAGGGGCGTTAGTCCTCAGTTTCAATCCTTTTGGTCATTTGATGACAAAGGGGGAGAAATCTGAGTTAGTCTTCAAGCGGGTCTATATTAAGGGCATTTTTTAAGTTACAACTCTCGTTCTTCTGAAACTTTTATTTGGATCAAGTTGTAATCTTAAACCCGATGGTGCGCTGATACTTTTGTTGCATTATGCTCTGCATGCTTATTCCTCGTTAATGACTTTGCACGCATGCTGAATCTCATCAGGCACCATATTTCATCATGCATTTCAAATTCTTCATATTATATATCAAATGCGTGTATGAATTACAAGATATAGGAGGAGATCTCCATGATTCAACTCTTCAAATGTGCATTGCCTCAAAAGCAAATTCCTCACTATGCACATCTTCAGGGGGAGTTCTTCCATATCTTGCAATCAAATTCCTCAATATCAGTGTATACACTTCATATGTTTATCCCCGTTGAAAACTTAACCTATGTTGTCATCAATCACCAAAAAGGGGGAGATTGTAAGTGCATCTAGTGCCCCTTAGTGATTTTGGTGTATTGAAGACTTATAGGTTAAGGGACTAATGCGTTTGTGAGTGTACACAGGTCTATAAGTCTATGAGGAGTTTGATATTTACAGAGAAAGTCGACCCCTAAAAATGACGTTCTTCAACTGAAGACTTTGATATTCTGAAGACTTTCTGAAGACTTTGAAAGTGAAGAAATTGGTGTGACCTTGAAGACTTGGTATTCATTTGTGGAACATGAAGCGTGAAGACTTTTGTTTTCGTAGTTTCACTTTCTCTTTCTTGAGTCATAGGAAACACCGTACTGTTAAAGGGGGTCGAGGAAATACTAAGGAAAAATTTCCATGTGATGCTCAACTCAAATCCTACACCTACCAATCCCTTTGAGTGAAGCCTTTGGAAATCTCATACAGTTCAGTCACTTTCTTCAGTGACAGAGACGAAGTTCTTCTGGTCGCTGTTGAATTTGTTCTGACTGAGGAGTTAGGAATTCGCCAGTGCGAATTACCTACACAGCGAGGAACATGATAGCCCTAAGGAATTTGAGAGTCAAATTTCCGACCGTTGTTGTGCTGCGCGCCAGCTGTCCCAAAATATCTTATCCACCTAACGGTCATTATCATTGAGGGGCATTTATGTCTTATCATGTCAGGCTGCTCCCTAGGCTATAAATAGCCGCCCCCTACAACCACTAGCTGGTTGGCTGCTCCGAGAGAACTTGACACTTGTCATTTGAGAGCAACCCATCCTCCGAGGACTTTGAGCGAAAATCATCAAGTGAGGAAAATCCCAAACCCAAACACCTACAAACCCCAAAGTGATTGAGCATCACTGAAGAAATTGATCCCGCGTGGATCCGACGCTTGTTACCTTTGAAGACTGTGCTTCTTCCAGACGGTTAGGCGTCAAGGTCTAGAGCATCCAAGAGGAATTGTGGATCGCCGAGTGACCAAGTCTGTGAAGGTTTGGAAGTCGCCTGAAGACTTACCACGAGTGATTGGACGAGGTCTGCGTGACCTTAGTTCAAGGAGAATACGGTGAGGACCGGGTGTCCTGAGCTGCGTGCTCAGAGACTGGGTGTCCGGGACTGCGTGTCCTCGAGTTTAAATACTCAGCCGCTCTAACCAGACGTACAACTGAGACAGCAGTTGGAACTGGTCTACCAAATCATTGTCTTCACCAACCTAACTGGTTCTATTTCCTCAACCCTTTCATTTCCTCATTACTGTGTTGAGTGTTTGTTCATATCTGTGTTTGAAGACTTTGACTGAAGACTTTCTCAATTTCCTCAGTTCAATTTCTTCAGTCTATTTGTCTTCATCTTGTGTTATCCTGTGATTACGCTTTCTGTACTCTGTGCTAGTCTTCATTTCATCTTGATGACCATGCGTGTATTCTGTTATGCTTACTTCTGAGTACTTATTCCGCTGCTAATAGTTCTTCGCTAAGGAATTTCCTCACCGGCAAATTCCTCAGTGAAGAATTCATAAAAATCGCCTATTCACCCCCCCCCCTCTAGTCGTCATAACGCACTTTCACGACGAGAGCTCCAGAGCGGCCAGTAGCCGGCCGGCAACCACCCCTGCTACGTCGAGGTGATCATCGCGGCCGCTTCGCCACCGCGACCGCAAGGTGTTTGACCTTTTGCCAACAAAGGTATGGACAGTGGAGACGAGTTTTTCTTCCATCACTTCCTTTGTTCATCGGACGATTCGTCGTCGGATGATGAAGAACTTGTGGTGGCTGCACTGGTCGTGAACGACCATATTCAACGGCAGCTTCCTCGGTACAGGGGGTCACTCCCTGGCAAGGCTCCCAACCTGAACCGCAACAGGGAGAGAGGCCACGCCCTGCTCTATGCCGATTACTTTGCCAACACCCCGCTCTTCAAGCCGGATAAATTTCGTCGCCGTTTTCGTATGGCAAGGCATGTGTTCAATCGTATCCGAGAGGGAGTGGTTGCTCATGACCCATACTTCGAGTGCAAGACGGATGCCCTTGGCAAGCTTGGATTCTCCTCTTACCAGAAATGCACCGCGGCCATCCGCATGCTTGCATATGGTATTCCAGGCGATCTGGTGGACGAGTATGTGCGTATGAGTGAGACAACATGTCTGATGTCAATGTACAAGTTTTGCCAGGCTGTGATCGAGGTGTTTGGCCCAGAGTACTTGAGGCAGCCAACTGCCGCTGATACAGAGAGATTGTTGGCAACCAATGCAGCTAGAGGCTTTCCAGGCATGCTTGGCAGCATTGATCATATGCATTGGGAGTGGAAGAACTGTCCATTTGCTTGGCAGGGCCAGTACAAGGGGCATGTTAACGGGTGCACTTCATATTAGAAGCGGTGGCATCGCAAGATCTTTGGATATGACATTCTTTCTTCGGTATGGCAGGTTCTCACAATGATATCAACGTGCTGCAACGTTCTCCAGTCTTCGCGGGGCTTGCAGAAGGAAACTCCCCACCTGTCAACTTTGAGATCAACGGCCACCAGTACAACAAAGGATACTATCTAGCAGATGGTATATATCCTCAGTTGTCAACTTTTGTGAAGACAATCTCGAAACCCCAAGGTGAGAAGAGAAAAAGATTTGCCCAAATGCAAGAGAGTGTTAGAAAGGATGTGGAACGTGCTTTCGGTGTGCTTCAATCCCGGTGGGGTATCGTTCGAAACCCTGCACTGTCATGGGATGAAAGGAAGCTTTGGGAGGTGATGACTGCTTGTGTGATCATGCACAACATGATCGTTGAGGATGAGCGTGATGAGAGTATCTTTGACCAAGGATTTGATTATCAAGGTGAAAATATTAAGCCCCTGCACCAAGACCCGGCCACATTTGAACAGTTTGTCCAATTCCACCATGAGATGCGTGATTGACACACTCATTTGAATCTTCAAAATGACTTGGTTGAGCACGTCTGGGATCACATTGGCAACCAATAGATGTATTGGTCCAATTTATGTTCAGTCAAGACAATTTCGATTTGGTTGTAAAACTATTTTATTTAAGACAATTTCAATTGGGTTGTAAAACTATTTTAATTTTCGGACAAACATTTGGGTTGGAAGTAGTTTGATGCAAATTTAGGCATTTTTGACCCTCGCGGACAGGATGGGGCAAATGGATGCGGCCGCGCGCTGGACGCACGGCCACCGCATCCCAGGACAGCCCCGGACACGACCCCAAATTCCTACCCAAACGGACCGAAACCGGACAAAACGGACGTCCGTTTGGGGTCGCGCGGTGGAGTTGGCCTCATATCATACTGAGGGCCGAAGATGAGATCATGGGAGCGACGCCGCAGGAAGGATGTGAGCGAGGAGATTCGTTCCTGGCGCTCTGCTTTGCCACCCCTCTACTCTCTACTCTACATGATCAGATGATGATGCGTCGGTTTGAGATGATCACTCAACTCAACTGGCAAGTTTTGGATGTCTAGAGATTTCCTCATATACACGTTCAGTTTTACAGCAGATATATTTAAGTATCACCTTATAGTAACTACCATTTCAACAGTAATTCAAACAAGTTATAGTTGCAGTGGTTAATCCTAACAACTATACTGTTTGTATTGTAATTCAAACAAAGGATCTATATACAGACACCGATGCTCAACAAGACGTCTACTTCCATCTGCAAAAGTTTGATAGGAATTTCGTAGAGCAGTACTGCGTCATATAGGCAGCCTAACTAGCAGCAACAATGTCTAACAAAATTCACAAGTCTCAGCAAGCATCCAACATAGGAGTATTCATTAGCAGCAGCAG
Organism: Triticum dicoccoides; assembly: GCF_002162155.2. NCBI lineage: Eukaryota > Viridiplantae > Streptophyta > Magnoliopsida > Poales > Poaceae > Triticum > Triticum dicoccoides. Next base: position 672,543,264 of record NC_041389.1, on the reverse strand, counting down.
CAGCAGAGTTACTAGGCTCTGAATGAATCAACACTAGAGAGCACTGAATACATTCGGTAGAAGCCAATCTTTTTCTCGGCAAATGTACTGTATTTCATAGCAGCAGCAGATGTATAGCAGTATAGCACTAACTAATTTTTTTAGAAAAGATAGCACTAACTAAATGGCATCCAACCCACATCATTCCTAATCAACTGAGCCGCTGGTGATCTTCTTCCCTGGCCCTTTCCTGTCCCCAAACCCTCTTCTTCTCAAATCCCCCACGGCGTTTCTCCACTGCCGGATCTGGCAGGCTGCAGAGGGCGCCAAGATTCACTTGTTGCTCTCACTCTTTCATTTTTAGGGAAAACTAGTCGTGCTTTGGCTCCGGATGGCGCCATCCTCGTCTCCAACAGCTTCTGCAATTGGCGGTTCTCTTTCGGTTATCCACGATGGCTTCACTTCACATCGTCCATGTGTAGACGTTGTCGAGGTTTTGACCATGTGTATATTTGCACGTCCCTTTAGACGACCCGTTTTTGGCTCTGGCCGTGGCCGTGGAAAACGACTATACACGTGCGTTTCCACAAGCTAAAATAGATACTCCCTCCTTCCATCTATATAGGGCCTAACTTTTGAACCTCTCATATCAAGGCATGTGCGCAAAATGAGGAGCAAATTTGGGAAGTAGTATTTGACCAACCGAATCGCAGGCAAACCAAATTTTGGGTCCCGTGTAAATCTTGCAGGCGGCCTCTTTTAAATGCCTAGCCGCTGGCCTCCCTCACTTAATCCCCCGCATGCAAATTTATCTCTTCCGTTCTCTACACGCATGCCCAATCATAACTCCTCAAATGATGCATGCATTCGCTGAAAGATAGAGCTAGCTGCTCCATTGGAAATATGGTGGCGCTATGCATGCAAGCAAATCAATGTGGCGGCCAGCGCATTTTCACGAGGAATGGACCACACACGACTTGCAAGAGAGAATTAAAAGGGAGACACATCGGTTAGCTCATTTGGCCTTGTATAGATGGAAAAATGAAATTTGGGGTTAGGCCTTATATAGATGGATGGAGGGAGTACTCAAACTACCACGTGACACATGTGGTAAGCAATCCAAACAATTCTAAAAAAAATGATACTCAAACTGAAAAATAGTAAATGCGTGGCAGTGGCAACTCTGAATTCACATCAACACAAGGCGAAGTCAAGAGCGCAATTTCTCGCCAAGAAGATGGCCGGCCTGCGAGTAGATGATTTTTAAAGATTTCAATATGAACTACAGACGGACGTATATTTTAGAGCTCATTTTGCTCCATAGTCCATATATTGTAATCTCTAAAATATTTAGCAACCTCCATAATCCATATTGTAATCTCTAAAATATTTAGCAACGAAACAGGAAATACTGCAAGACTCAGACTTTTTGCGACTCAGTGTACCCAAGCGCTCCCTGGACCTCCGCTCAGACTTTGTACTCAGACTTTTTGCAACCTACCACTATAGTTTGAGCCTGGAGCCATAGCCCCAACCCAACCTACCACTATAGTTTGAGCCTGGAGCCATAGCCCCGGAATAGCTCTGGGGTGCAGCAGAAAAGGATACAGACTTGTAAGGCATTTCACTGAATGGCAACAACCAAATTTAAGCTAAGAATTCAGAATGAAATCACACGGGTAGGGTAGTCCAAATAATAAGCATTAAGCTGAAATCAACAATGAGCCAAAACATGCATCATTGCATTGTTCACGACACACACAAGTCTCGTGATGCTACAGACCAAAAAGTACAACAAAACTTCCAGCCCAGGTGATATGATTGGCACCCAGGACTGAATCAAATGGTGTATAGTGTATTTCTCACTATATAAAAGCGACTAACTTAGTCGACCTCCTCGATCTTGGGGCCAGCACCGCCGCTCGCAGCCGGCGCGTCCTCGTCCATGCCTCCGGGCATGTCAGCACCGGCGCCCTGGTACATCTTGGCGATGATGGGGTTGCAGAGGCCCTCCAGCTCCTTCATCTTGTCCTCAAACTCGTCAACCTCACCGAGCTGGTTGGCGTCAAGCCACTGGATCGCGGCGTCAACGGCGTCCTCGATCTTCTTCTTGTCATCAGCAGGCAGCTTGGAGGCGATCTTCTCGTCCTGGATGGTGTTCCTCATGTTGTAGGCGTAGTTCTCCAGGGAATTCTTGGCGTCAACCTTCTTCTTGTGCTCCTCGTCCTCAGACTTGTACTTCTCTGCGTCCTGGACCATCTTCTCAATGTCGTCCTTGCTCAGCCTGCCCTTGTCGTTGGTGATGGTGATCTTGTTCTTCTGGCCAGTGGTCTTGTCCTCAGCAGAGACATTCAGGATACCGTTGGCATCAATGTCGAAGCAGACAGTGATCTGGGGAACACCCCTGGGCGCAGGCGGGATGCCAGAGAGCTCAAACTTGCCGAGCAGGTTGTTGTCCCTGGTCCTTGTCCTCTCACCCTCAAACACCTGGATGAGCACACCAGGCTGGTTGTCCGAGTAGGTGGAGAAGACCTGCTCCTTCTTGGTGGGGATGGTGGTGTTCCTGGTGATGAGCACAGTCATGACTCCTCCAGCAGTCTCAAGACCAAGAGACAGTGGGGTGACATCGAGGAGGAGAAGGTCCTGCACCTTCTCGTTCCCCTCACCGCTGAGGATTGCAGCCTGGACGGCAGCACCGTAGGCAACAGCTTCATCAGGGTTGATGCTCTTGCAGAGCTCCTTCCCGTTGAAGAAGTCCTGCAGCAGCTGCTGAACTCTGGGGATTCTGGTGGAACCACCAACAAGCACAACATCATGGATAGTGCTCTTGTCCATCTTGGCATCCCTCAGGCACTTCTCCACTGGCTCCATGCACTTCCTGAAGAGGTCCATGTTGAGCTCCTCAAACCTGGCCCTGGTGATGGTGGAATAGAAATCAACTCCCTCGAAGAGTGAATCGATCTCAATGGTGGTTTGGGCAGTGGAAGAAAGGGTCCTCTTCGCCCTCTCACAAGAAGTCCTGAGCCTTCTCAAAGACCTGGGGTTTCCACTGATATCCTTCTTGTGCTTCCTCTTGAACTCTTGGACAAAGTGGTTCACCATACGGTTGTCAAAGTCCTCCCCACCAAGGTGAGTGTCACCAGCCGTGGCCTTCACCTCAAAAATACCCTCCTCAATGGCAAGGAGAGAGACATCAAAAGTGCCACCACCAAGGTCAAAGATAAGCACATTCTTCTCACCGACGCTGGTAGCCTTCTTGTCAAGACCATAAGCAATTGCAGCTGCTGTTGGCTCGTTGATGATACGCATCACATTAAGACCAGCAATAACACCGGCATCCTTGGTTGCCTGCCTCTGGGAATCATTGAAGTAAGCAGGCACGGTGACAACAGCATTCTTAATAGTTACTCCTAGGTAAGCCTCAGCGATCTCACGCATCTTGATGAGGACCATGGAAGAAATTTCTTCAGCTGAGAACTGCTTGTCCTCACCCTTGTACTGCACTACAATCATAGGCTTGTCTGCGGGGCCAGGAATAACCTTGTACGGCCACATCTTAATATCACTCTGGACAGGGGCATCAGCAAACCTTCTGCCAATAAGACGCTTCGCATCTGCATTGTTTCATAAACAAACTGACTGTTAGAAGAACTGGCTTTAAGTTCCAACAGTAACACAAACAAAGACAATGACTCAAGAATTTGAATGAATTTATCAGCAATGGTTCACTTAAAAAGACTGTTGACCAATTTATTAATTTGATGGTACTAGAGGATGTATTTTATTTTGAAGTTCTTATGAAGAACATGTTAGACGAACAGTGAGCTTTGATGGAGTAGTATCCACTTAAATTTATAAATTTCAAACCAAACAATCTATCCCTTACTCGTACATATTCCTGTGTCTTTATTATAGCTTGAATAAGTCACAAACTATTGCACAAGGAACTGAAAGCATGCACAAGGTCCATATGCAATACAGTGACCACATTTGTCTCACACATTCTTGCAGCCCATATGTACATATATAATTCAAAGTTCTTCCAAAAATATTTGGATACACTCCAATTTTGATGAATAACCACAACCTCAAACCATATAGTGTACCCCTTAAACTGTTCTGCAGAGCAACTTTGGGATAAAAAATGTGGTTCAAAATTAAATGGTTCTATGCAACTTTCTAGAGGTTATGTGTACCTTCCTAGAACTTTATATTTCTGTGGAGGTTTTTATTTGGCCTTGAATAAATCGCAATACTGGAAAAGTATGTGAAAGCATGCACATGGTTCATATGCACTTAAGTCAAAAGATCCAGATAACCACTTGAACCTTGGTGAAAAATCCGCATGACCTCACAAACTAAAAACCATTCCTTAAACCTTATATTGTGGTAGGAGCAGTTTTGGGATAAGGTAAGTGGTTTTCAAGTTAATGGTGTTATGCGGCTGTTCCCTAAGGTTCAAGAAGCTACGTGAACCTTACTTGTACTTGGTTCACAAGCATGTACAGAGTTACATGCAATCCAGTGACCACATATAACTTGCACATAATTGCATCCAGTTACATATGGTAAGAAAAACATGGGCAATAAAACACTAGGTATATATATGGCAGCTATAAGCAGTAGTATGGGGTGGAACTTCATTCATAATTTACAGGATTCAGGATCTATACAAGTAAACTAATTACTAGATGCTTATGTGAAGTTAGATATAATTAAACTGGTAATTGCTAACCTGCCACATGGTTCATATGCACTTAAGTCAAAAGATCCAGATAACCACTTGAACCTTGGTGAAAAATCCGCATGACCTCACAAACCAAAAACCATTCCTTACCCCTTATATTGTGGTAGGAGCAGTTTTGGGATAAGGTAAGTGGTTTTCAAGTTAATGGTGTTATGCGGCTGTTCCCTAAGGTTCAAGAAGCTACGTGAACCTTACTTGTACTTGGTTCACAAGCATGTACAGAGTTACATGCAATCCAGTGACCACATATAACTTGCACATAATTGCATCCAGTTACATATGGTAAAAAAACATGGGCAATAAAACGCTAGGTACATATATGGCAGCTATAAGCAGTAGTATGGGGTGGAACTTCATTCATAATTTACAGGATTCAGGATCTATACAAGTAAAGTAATTACTAGATGTTTATGCGAAGTTAGATATAATTAAACTGGTAATTGCTAACCTGCCAAACAGCAGTGTCACTAGGCCTCAAACACATACGCACTCAGAGAACACAAATAGTAATAGTTCTCAAGAAAGAAAGCACAATAAGAACAGGAAAAAAAATCCAGAACAACCACAAATAATAATAAAATGAACATTCATTTATAAGTCACTTACATATTATGCCAAAAAATAGATCAATATAATTTGTAACAGTGGGACATGTATAAGACAAAATAAAGTGCACAGGTACAATAAACATGCTTCCTAACGGCTTACAAAATACTCATAAATGTCAGCACTTGTTCACACAGAACACAAAACAATTCTTCTATAGAATGGATGCAGAATAATGAAGGCAAAGAAGGATTAATCCAGAAGCACCATAAATGATGACCAATTTAACATCTATAACATTGAGTTACACACACGTGTGCCAAAAAGTATCTCAATTTATTTGGTTATTAGTGTAGCTGCCAAAAAAAGTGCACACAACATGCTAACTAAATTCTTAAAGGCACCAAACAGGGCAAATGTTCCGGACGACCAAGAAAGAAACAATATTTAAATGTTGAACAAAAACACGAGTTTAACTTGGATTTTTAGAAATAAGATATAACTTTAGAAATAAGATATAGCTTTAGAAAACAATATTCAAATAATCAGACAATACGCTGAGAGAGCCTATCAAAAAAAATTAGAAAACAATTGGGCACAAAATGGCATCCTCATTGACTCAAACAGAGAACAATTAAAGTGTGATTTCTCTAATAATTTATGTATGGCCCATAAAATAAATTCATACTATTAAGCCAAACTAATAATCCTACAGCTACCTATGGATCTAAATGAGGACCATGAAAAACATACGTAATAAAAGGAGCAACTAGATACAAGATCCAAAAGCCGATCCAAGAAAGCTAGCAGACATGCTCCTCGAATTTTTGAAAAAAAGTATGCAAAAGAATAACAGCAGTTGGCAATAAAATGATGACAACTACTTAGCTTAAAAAACTGCTAGGAGACACTTAAGTGTAGTACTGTGGATATTTAGTTCTATGAAAAAAAAACAGAGTAAAAGATATTTTGTCCACAATATGAAGTGAAAAATAGAAGCAAGGATCCTGTAGCTATATATGGATCTAAACGGACCACAGCTGAGGACCATTAAACAATCACAATAAGTGGAGCTGGACACAAGCTTCAAAAGTAGATCCAAGAAAGTTAGCAGACATATACAAATATACAATTATAGAAGACCACGCCACATCACAGATCTACACTTAGCCAAAAGATGCAGCCTATAACCATCCAAAAAAATACTATGAAAGCAGACCATGGATGGCCTCAAACATACTCGGCGGATCTACCGAAGCGACAGGTCAACGACATGTTATTTCGTTCAAACATACTCGATGGATCTAGCGAAGCAAAAACTCTGCTCCAAGCGACGGGTCAACGGCGCACGCATCTAGCAGCGACCACACATACAGAAAACAGATCTGGCGCGAGGGAAAGAGAGGGAGGGTGTGCTCACCGAAGACGGTGTTGATGGGGTTCATGGCGACCTGGTTCTTGGCGGCATCGCCGATGAGGCGCTCCGAGTCGGTGAAGGCGACGTACGAGGGCGTGGTGCGGTTGCCCTGGTCGTTGGCGATGATCTCGACGCGGTCGTGCTGCCACACGCCGACGCACGAGTAGGTGGTGCCGAGGTCGATGCCGATGGCCGGCCCCTCGCCCTTGGTCGGCGCCATGGCTCTAGCTAGATCGAGAGGAAGGAAGCTAAGCTAGCTATGGACTAGGGTTAGGGTTTGTCGAGCCTTTGCGCAGCTGCTGGCGGCGGCTGCTGCGGACTCGGGAGAGGAGGAGGCAGCGAGGAGCGGGGCCGCTATTTATACAGGAGCGGCTGTCTGAACCGGCGGAGGCGTGGCCCATCCACAGCCCAGCAAGCACCGGGTGGGGCCCGGCTGGCAGAGTTCAGCGCGATAAATGCAGTGCTACTTGACTCGAACCCTCGTACGAGATGGTTTCCTAGTTTCTGTCGCTGCGGATGGGTCCCGCGGGTTTGAAGGTTTGTGTGGGGCCGTCTTGCGGTGTCCCGGGGTGGAAATTTGGGAAGCGTCTGGTTGTTTTGCAGATTCTCGCGTGTCGCGGGAGGGCAGGAGGCGTGTCCGTTGGGAACCCGTGTGTGTCGCTAGTGGGAAAGCGTCTTCGGTCGGCGGTGGGTGTCACGATCTAGGCCGGACTTTTCTGCGCGCCCAGCGAACGTTGGATCGTGATCGGAGGGTTTGGAACTTCGGACCAGCCCGAAATATCTGTTTGTGTACGTGGAGGTGATGGTTCAGTATCAGATCTGAGAAAAGTGAACCTCCCACGAAGCAGACTCGAGAAGCTTCCGGGGTTGGGCGCGAACGTCTTCATAGCCGTCTGATTAGCCGCACAAATCCTACAGCAAGCCTCCTCGCCACGTCACTAGTCGCGGTCCGTTCGCTTGGAGTTGTGGTGGAGGCAAACAATTTTGTGGTGGAGTTGTGCCTTGGATCCCAGAGCGAGCGGCGAAGGCGTGGTGGTCGTCGTTTAACGTGTCGAAGTTGTTGGGGGTGAAACTACGGGGGTTACTGTGCCGATCATTCAAGCCGAATGAGGTGCTCGTGGGCGCGCCCGTCGTCGCGCGGTCGACGGCCTGGCTGTGTCGATTGCTCCTTCGTCGACCAGATTGCTCCTTCGTCGACGGCCTGGCTGTGTCGATTGCTCCTTCGTCGTCGGCCTGGTTGTGGGATCCACCAGAGGTCGGCGCCACGGCCGTGGGATCTGTGACGGGGTCGTCCGCCAGGTGTCGAATCTAGAAGAGGCGAGACCGGAACCGCAAGAGGAGGGGTCCGCCTCGATGACGCCCGCAGCGACGACCACCACCACCACCATGCATCTGCCACTCCCCGACACAGTGGCGACGACTGCGGCGACGACCACTAGCACCACGCATCTGCCACTCCCCGACACAGTGGTGACGACCGCGAGCTCGCATCCAACTCCTGCAGGGATCCAACCGAAGCATGGATGCAACAGCTCTCAAAAGCTCGTTCGGGTCAAACGAGAGTACATCAGAGGAGGATGAGGACTGGGACCCCAACTCAGGATTGACCACCACCGTGAGTCCGCGACGCAATACACAAGGCCCGGTGTTGGCTCCATTCTCTGCAGGAAGCACCTCCCCAACCTTTTTGCTCCATTTTTCAGTTTATTTACTTCAAATTACCATGCCCTCATCCAGGAATGCCCGGTATGCTAAAATAGCTTACAAATTTTAATCGCGTTGTTTTGTGTCTTCATTTACATACCAAAAATACCTTACAAATTTTAATCGACTTTTTTTTGCCACCTTGTATGTACAGATGGAAATTTGCCATGACCTTTTCTTTTGGTCATTGCAAAAGAAAACTTTTTACCATGGCAAATTTCTAGTTTTAAAGATGATGGCATTTTTTTTGGTGTGAACTAAACTTGATCATACCCTGGGTTGGGCCAGTTTCCAGGTCGGGCTTGTCAAAGCCCGAGGCAAAAATCCCAAGCTCGGCCTGGCCCGAAACACATGAACAATGGCATTTTCCAATTAAAATAATTATATTTTGGATATTTAAAAATATAATATACCTATATTTTGAATAAAATATACATTTGTTGCCGTTTCGGGCTTCCAGACCGGGCTTCGAGCTAGAAAATGGAGCCCAAGCCCGGCTCAAATGCCGGGCTTTTGGGCTTGGGCCTCCGGGTCGGGCTTTAGATGCACAAGTCCAGTTTGAACCATAGCAAATTTTACTAAAACAACCCATGGTATTCTTTCCTCTATTTTTTTGGAGCATGGCAAAAAAATCATAGGACAACAAAAACTGGACTTTATTAGTCACAACAAAAAATCAAATATAGCTTTTATTGCTACTGGGCTTTATTTTTCCTTTTTATTTTCTACAGAAAAAGGTTTGTAGGGCCAATGAGGGAGGGCCCCGTCGTTCAATGGATCTCCCTCTCCCCCAGTAGCGAGCGGAATGTTCGCCCCAGTGAGGCAACAAATATGACGTTCGTGCCATATTGGGCTCTTTTTTTATATAGGCCTTTGTAGATGCATCCTAACAGCATCGACATTATGGCGATGGAATAAATCCCTCCGACCTCTTCCTAGCCTCGGCGTTGTTCACTCTGAGACCGGTGACAACCTCGTAAGGGCATGGCCACGTCAATTTGGGAAGCCAAATCTATGGGGCGACACGATCATTAGTGATGGCGGGGATAATCAAGCCATTTATTAAATATGGGTGACTGTCAAGGTGGTGAGGGAGTGCCTCCTCTCTTTGTCAAGCATCAGATGGGTGTGTTCTTGCTTCATGTTGGTGGGCTATGTGGAACACTTTCAACAACTTGTTCACAGGGTGCGTCTGTACGCCCCTGGTCGACACTCTTTCAATGTGTGCTTTCTCCTGCATCTCCCGACATGTTTCTATTGCAGTTTATGGAGCCCATGGTGACGTTCCCCGCAAAAAAAAGTAGCCCATGTTGACGAGTGTTATTAGTGAACTTTTTCGTTTGATATTTGCAGCAACTCCATTCATACGACCCAGTGGTGAGATCGACGGCATTCTTCGTAGGACTGGACAAGAAGCTGGAGTTGAAAGACTTTGGAGACTAT
>NC_041389.1:672475561-672533148 GCF_002162155.2 Triticum dicoccoides | reverse complement strand
TTTGTCAATGTTGATATACTGAAACACCGGTAAGTATTTCTTCTGAAAAAACAGTAGATCTACTAAACTCGTGAAACTCAAGCGAAGGTAGAAACAAAATTATGCTAGCCATCTCATCGCATCATAGATCGTACGGTGGATAATTATCACGGATGGGACACATCAATCCCACGGTGGTGCTCGGTCCTTACTAATTACTCCACGATGGCGCCGATGTATGGGTGCTCATGCGTGGGGTAGGTGCAGCCGAGCCCGAACGGCAGCCACCCGAACCAGTTCTTGCTGCACTCCTTAATGGCGACGTCGCCCATCACCCTCCTCCCCTTGGCCGTGACGAGGGTCACCACCCTGTTCTCGAACACGAGCCTGCACATCCCGCCGCCCCCCTCCCTGCACGACCAGGCCTCCGGCCACTCCTCGTCCCACACCACCACCCCGTCCATGATGTTCCCGGCGTACGTCCACCGGCACATCACCCTGGGGCTAGGCGGGTTGACCTGCTGCGGACTGCTCCACCCAATGGCTGGCGGCGGAGGGGCGGCCCGGCCAAGCACGCCGTTGTAGCACAACGACGTGGTCGAGCCGCCGTCGTTGAGGTCGAAGGACATTTTGTTGTTGCAGGCGAAGCTCATCTCGTAGTTCTTGTTCCCCATGCGCTCCTCGATGTTGCACACGAACCTCGTCATGTTGCTGCTCTTGTTGTGGGTTTGCTCGCCTGGTCGCAGCGGCGGGCATACTTGGGCGATGGCGGCCGGGATGAGGGCGACAAAGGCGACGAGGACGATGATGGCCCCGGCGCTCGAGGCTTTCTCCATCTTGTTTGTGATCTTTCGGTGCACTGCTGTGAGCGAGGGATGGATGCATATATGGAACGCGTATGTCTCTCGGATCGAGTAGTCGGGTGCGTGCTCAGGACCAGTAACTCATCTGTATGCGGTAGGCTAATTAACAAGGATGTTACTAATCTCGGGTTAACTAACACATGCGTTTAGATATTCCGGCCAGCTCAATACATTAATCTCTCTGTTTTGTCACTGTTACTTGGCTGAGAGATTCTGCTTCATGTAGTAATATACTGTAGATACGAAACATCAAACGAACCCTTTTTCAGAAGAAATCTGAAACCCTTTTTTCTCGTGGAGTGCCACACCGATACCTGACCTGCACGGGCTCAACAAATTAATCGCGTAACGTGTCTGGTTATTTTCCAGGGATGCAAGCGGACGGCATTCGCATGTCCCCGAAGCAAAAATTGCATAATCTTCATTGTCTTAAAAACTACTACGGCCGTCCCTCAAAAACAAAACTACTACTTCCGGGTTTATTAGTCCCCCTTGTATTTTGGGTCAAATTTTGACTTTTCATTTAACTACTAAAAAATAAGTTATATGTCATAACAGTATTATCATTGGAAACCTCGTTTGAATATGAATTAAACAATATAAATTTTGTGGCACAACTTAAATTTTGATGGTCAAATCTACTGTCAAAATTAGGCACAAAATACGAAGGGGACCAATAAATCCGGGCGGAGGTAATATGTAGTTTAATTTTTCTATCGTGGACATACAGACACCATCCGTTTGCATCCCTATTATTTTCCAGGTGAGCGTGTGCACCATGGCCACGTAAATAATGGTTGACTTAAAATTGAGAAAGTAAGATACATTTGTCCTTTCTTAATTAAAATAAAAGACGATCTATTTCTGTTCGTGAAATATACGTTCACATTCTCCACCGACATGAGGACCCGAGAGTGGTTGCCACCCACAGGGCCACGTCCACATAACACAAAACCCGTCGTCACAGGGCGAAGAAGAAGGCGAGCGCGGCAGATCTAGCCGTTCAGGGTGAAGAAGGATTTAGATGGCAGTTCGGTTGGCCAAGAGAGGTTGGCTAAATTGTGGGTTGTGTCCATTATGGTAGAGGGAAGAAGAATCCACACCTCACCTATTCTACAAATGTCCCTTTCCCTTCATCATGAGACTTTGGGGCATGATCAAGGAGTGTCCGAACCGAGGCATCGAGAGGCCCATCAAGGAGTGGGGGACTAACATGTCGAGCGCCCATGTTGCAAATTGTAGTGCCATTAAACCTGGCAATGGTTATACAACTCAACCAAACCTAAACCATAACCAGTCAAGGCGGAGTTTGAACCAGAACTAAATCACACCTCCAATTATCATGCAGAACCAAAACCAAACCAAACCGTACGTTTTATCCACCTCAACCAAAACCAAACCACTCTTCAAACTATGGGTTTAACCTAGTTCTTAGTTTTGGGTTGAAACCAAATCAATCTGCTGTATGTGCAAAGCTAACCAAAAAACAAGCAAGCTAGCTAGTGGCTTAATTGATCCACAGTAGCAGCCCAATACGTATATGTCCAGAAGCATCGCGTCGCGTACGTACGTGTATGACCGGCCACGTCGCATCGCGTGCATACACCCAGTTCTAGAACCGGTTCTAAACCAGGATTTGCAACTATTAGCGACCAAACCATTTAGACCCACACCCAGCCATACCCAACTTGTTTTTATGCAAACCCAAACCAAACCAAACTAATAACGATCTGGGCCCATCACAACCCGAACCAATTAAGCCCAGAGCAAAAAACCAAACCATTGGCCCCAGTTAATCAAAACCCATTCCCAGATTTAAGTGCCATGACATCCCTCACTTTGCTTGTGTCTTGGACGATTTGAAATGAGATAAATGCACGGGTTTTCCGACACAAGTCTGCTCCTTCAACCGTCCTTCTCGGGGCCATAAAGAAAGAGTCTAAGCTCTGGTGCATTGCGGGCGCTAAGCGTCTTGGCCAAATCATACCGGAAGAGTAATGATTTTTCTAATTGCTTAGTATTTCTTGTAACAAAAACTTGAAACTCCTCCTTATTTAATAGATGATGCAAATATTTTGCCCCCATTTAAAAAAAGTCTGTTCAACCTCTACCATGCCCCTCTTTTTTGGACTACAAAGATTATACAGGGGTCTATAGACACATATGCCACGCACATCCATACAAAACCGCAACTGCAACATGTCACTTTCCTGAAGATAAATTCGGCGAAAGTTGATTATGCACAGAGCATCAAGCGGACGTTGTGACCAGCAATGGTATGACATGGCGGAGCGACGCCGTGACCGGTCGCGGGTGGTGGGGAACGACTGTTAGGCTGATGATGGCACACGGGTTGTCCATGGAGGCAGTCGCTGAGAAAAAAGAATCAGGCAACTGATAGATAGCCCCCATACTAATGCACCCCTTTCCCTCTTTTTTTGGCGAAATAAACATAATCATTAATCAACCAGCGTCATTACAATCTTGTTGACAAAGAGTGTCAACCTCATCAGGAGCGCACCGCAACCACATAGCAATTTTCGGCATCGAACGACCCATCATAGCAAGAGCGTGACTAACTTTATTCTGCTCACGTTTGATGGTCATTATTACATGCTAGCGGGTAGCCAGCTGTTGCATTGTGTCTCCCAGTACCGCAGCGATCTGCGACCTATTGGCCTCCGGTTCGTTGATCATATGCACCAACGTGGAGCAATCTGACTCAACTACAAGCTTGTCCCCGCTCCATGCGAGTGCAAGATCAACCCCTTCCATAAGTGATGCAGCTTCAGCCTCCAAGGCGCTGGTACATCTCTGGATAAATCGGCATGAAGTGAATATGATGGATCCTGTATGACCGCGAAGGATCATTCCGGCACCTCCGGTGCCGTCATCTTCCTGCCATGAACCGTCTATATTCAACTTAACCCAACCCGTCGGGGGCTTGCTCCAACTCTCCGGAGGGCGTCCGCGTGCAGCCGTCATTCCACGCGGCCTTGTCCTCGTACGTTGCTGTCCATAGGCAACGGTGGTCTTCCCTTTAGCAACATCTGCACTGGGGTGTTGTTGAAAGTTAAGTAGTGTGTTGATGTAACCGCATAGGTATCTACTTGAGGCCCCAACTGGCGGTGCCAGCTTTGCATGATACACCTCATTCCGTACATGCCAATTCCGCCATAACGTCATCATCACTGGGAGACGCTCATCATCAGTACATCGATTGAGTAAATGGAGAATCCACTCGGTGCCTGTGTTGGTGACAGTCTCCAATTTGGGCATGCTCCATGTCCTCGCCATCTCCGTCCATAATATCCAGGCTAGAGGGCATCTGCATAAGGCGTGGAATGTATCCTCGCGTTCCAAACCACATAATACACATATGTCAGAGATCTCGAGCTTCCGCTTATGTTTATTTTCAAGAGTAGCCAACGAGTTTGTCGCCACACGCCATGCAAATACTCGTACCTTCGGGGGAGCAGGGCACCCCCACACTGCCTTCTAGATGGCACGCGTGCCGTCCGGTGCCTTGCTCGTGGCGCACATGATGGTGCTGGTTTGCCCCTCCAAGGCGGTTTTGTACGCGCTACGTACGCTGAAGATGCCTCGGGTATCCGGCGCCCAGGCTAGGACGTCCTCCAGTCCACGCAAGCTTGGCTTGATCGCCAAAATACACTCAACGTCCGGGGCAGTGAAAAATTGTTGGAGAAGATTCACCCGCCACCGACCGTTGGCGTCGAGGAGTTCGGATACACGCCGAAGTCGGCATGTGTCACGAGGCGTGATAGGCCTGTAGGACGTCGGTCGGGGACACAGGGGTCCCGCCAAATGCGGATACTCTTTCCCTTTGACACACGTGCATATAAAATCAATGGAGATCGATACAAACCTGCTAATTAAGGGGCTGTTTGATTCCTAGTCACACCTTGCCACACTTTGCCACACCTAATCTTAGGCAAGTTTGACCAAGTTAGGTAGGTGTTTGGTTCTAGCCACACCTAAGGCAAGGATTTTTTTATGAGCAGTGAGCCCCACATGTCATAGACATAAAAAGTGTGGCAAGATTCCTTTAGGCAAGCAAAAGTGTGGCTAACAATTTGAGCAACTCAACTAAGGCAAGTGTGGCAAAAATCATGTGGCAATATATGACAAAGATAGTCACAATCCAAACAACCCCTAAACTCGTAAAGTCTACAATGTTTCCAGGATGGCTCAGGTTCGATTGTTGTCATCCTTCGAAACAACCGTGGGGAGGCCATCTCTGGTATTGCTGAACCATTCGATAATGTTGCGGATGTCGCAACAGCTGAAGCCATGGCTCTTAAACGAGGACTCCATTTAGTACATGATATTGGGTGCTCGAAGATTACGGTGGAATCCGACTGTCTTGAGGTCATCAAGGCTTGCACATGATTATTCTGATATTTTGGCTCCATCTTCTACAATATTGGCTGATTGTTTTCAATATGCTCATGAGATATTACCGATTCACTTCAAGCATGGCCCAAGGGAAGCAAATAACTTGGCACACTTCTTAGCTAGACATGCTTAGTGCATCTCCAACGCTGACCTGCAAATTTGCTCTGGCATTCGTCCACGGACACTGATGCCAAACGCCGCCATCCAACGCTGTCAGCATGCATTTCAACAACTATTTGAACTAAGCAGATGAAATTCGTGCAAACACGACGGATTTCACATAAACCAGCCGACATTCATGCAAATACAGCGAATTTTCATTACATTTTCAAACATTTAGAACAAAAAAAAACCGTTCTGACCCTAAACCTATCCTACGGCGGCCAGCAGCGTCCAAGCCCATGTTGTTCCCTTTCTAGGCCCGCGTCCTTCAGTCCGTTGTCTCCATGAGCACTGGTGATAAGACCGATGAAGTGAAAGTGCGGTCTCCGGCGAGGAAGAGTAGAACATGGGATACGGACCGACCCACATGTGACACAAGGCCCTGCCGCCTCCCATGCCATACTCATCCTCGGAGTAGTCCGCGCCTTGTCTGTCGCTGGCGGACGTGAGGTCCACGATGGACATAGAGGCGCCGAGGCTCTCGTCGTCCAACCGGGCCGCCCGAAAGTTCGTCGGTGGCACGTAGAACGCATAGCTGGCGTTGTTCTCGTCCTGAACGCGGACGACCTCGTAGATCGCACGCTGCCCAGCGATGAAGTTGGGTTCGCCGTGGCCATGGCCGCTACGGCCTCCTCGCTTGCACGCTCCCAGTCAATTTGGCCCTCTGCCAGCCAGTGCCGCTCGAGGAGGAACATGTTGTATTGTTGTTCCTTCTGCGCCTGCTGGAACACCGACATAGGCGCCCGCGCAGGCCGCTCCTCCGCCATGGCGGTGTTGAAGTGCGCCCGCGCCTACTCCATGGTGAAGCCGACATGCACATGAGTGGGCTCCAGTGCGGTGTCACCGGTGCCAGTCTCCATTGTGGGATCATCGGAGACCTCGGGCGAGCTAGCCAGCATGCCGGCCTCGATCCGGTTGGCGCAGCGGCCGCAAGGGGCGGTCACCTCATGCTTCATCTCCGTCGAAAGGGTCTCCCACAGAGTGTTGCCACCTGTAGTCATGTCGGGTGTGGTGCAAAGAAGGGGTGTGTGGAGCGGCTTGTGTTAGGGCGTTGAGTCAGTCGGGTGTGACCGCCTTTAAATACCGGATTTCGGTGAGGCCAGGCGTCCGGGCGCGTCAATGTGTGGTGCCAGAGTGGGTTTCTCGGCTGGCGAGGCAGCTTAATAGTAACATACGGACAGACGGGACATTGAACTTATTGTAGATATCCATCCTGTCCAGTAACGCGTCTTCCGCATTGAACAGGCGCGGGCGCGTCGCGGGCGGTGTCCTTAGCCAGCGTGCTACTTCAATGTCGAAGCTAGTGAGAGGTCGCGTCTGGCTTCAATATGTAGCGGTTGCTCTACAACGACATGAATGTGGGTTGTTGGCGTCGGGCAGGAACACGCGCGGGCCAAGGAGAAGGGTTTTAGGTGGACCAGGATGGTCAAAAGGCGTGGCTGCTATTTGAACGCCCGCAAAGCCCCTAGTTTATCTTCAGTTTGCGGGAGAAAATGCGTCACGACCACCCTGCAGACCGATGCAGTGCTGCGTTGGATGACATAACACATCCAAATCGTGTGGTCCAAACGGTTACGATCGGTTTGAGAGTCATCATTGGAGATGCCCTTATGACTCAAATTTTTTATACTCATGCGACGATGATCCTCCTAGATTTCTATTACTTCCTTCGTCTAGGTGTGTAAGTCATCTTATGAAAACCAAATAATCTCAAAACACTTAGGCGCGGTGCATTAACTTCTACCTCATTTCTTATTTCTTGATATATCAACCAATACGAGATGAGGGGTGTGCATGTCTTTAATGACTTGAGACTACAAACATGACATGCAGTCGTTAGTTCATTGCATGCAATGCTATTAATTAGCAAATAAACATTAATGTCTCTCGTTTTTCCCTTGTCCTTGGTCACGGTGCACAACCTAAGATGACTTACTCACCTAGATGAAGGGAGTAGCGTATATTCTAAATGACGTAACACAGTTACCTATGCAATTACCTATGCAACTAGAAGAACGCCCGTGCGTTGCAACGGGGCCACATTAACTTTAAAAGTTCAATATCAATTATGTTAATATTACATTGAATATTCTCATACATATTAAGTGACATCGACGACCTTTTTTACCATCAAATTCTCTCTCACACACACACACATCCTCTCCCTCCCTCTTCCTCACTCTCTCTCCCCCTCTCCCTCACTCGGGAGGTGGGACGAAAATAAACCCGAAACGGAGACTACCAACTGAGACATTAGGAGTAGAGATCATTTAGTTGATAAGAATAAATGGAAAACGGTGTTAAAAAGGAGAAACAGATTAGAATACATTGAAAAACCAAAAGGACAATGTAAAAGGGGATTCGCCCTGCCCCCCGGGCCTTGCCACCGAACCGGCTCAGCGGTCCAGTCCCCGCGCGGTCGTCTTCTCCTGTTCCCCGAGCCGCGTCGCTACTGAGACGGGCTCCCGCCCGACCACCTCGCTGGCATCGAAGGAGAATGGATAAGGGTGACGCCCTGCCTTCCCTACCCCATGGCCTCACTCCTCCTTGACGCCCCCTCCCAAATCCACTTCTCCTCCTCGCTCGCTCGATCCCGTTGATCTGGACGAAGTCAGACGCCACGGCCACCATGACCGACCCCGTCCACATGGACACTGCCCTCCCTGCGGGCTAGGAGCTTGTCGAGGAGCTCCGAATGCCTTCGCTACTTCGTCTGCGCCAACGAGATCAAGTCCAGCACCCCCGCATCGACTTCGCTGCCGTCTTCCTCAACCTTGGGCCACCGCGACATTGCCGTTCGATCCGCGCCGCCCCGAGCTCCCATGTCTTCCCCTAGGGCGCCATTGACACCGCCATGATCTCCTCTTGCCTTTCCCTTGTCTCCCCTCTCGTTTGCACTCGTTAGGTATTTCGCCGTGGCCGAGAACCGCCGTCCGCCATGGCCATTGCAGGGGTAGCCACCGAGCTCCTCGGATTGACCCCGTGGCACATGCCCGCTCCTATGCACGCCCATTCCCGAGCCTGCCGCTCTTCTTCCGCACCCGCGGGGCCACTCCCTCTCCATGCCCATGCCCGCTACACCGCGTCGGTCGCGCCCACCGCTGCCGTCGCGCTTGCCGCAGCCACCGCACCACTGTGCCCCGCGCGACACACACCATGGTCGCGCGCCACACTCTCGCTGGCTGCGCTCGCCCCGTCTGCTGCCCCCCTGCCTCGCGCTGCCTCCAGTCATGGCCATCTTCTGCCGGCCGCCCCCTCAGCCTCGCCTACTGCGTGTTGCTTCCTGCTGCTATGCGCTGCTCTACCGCTGGTACGCTGCTGCACCATGCCCTCGACACCGCCGTGGACAAATGTGGCGGAGGGATTGTTAATGGAGTACGAGAAGGAGGTGGCGGAGAAGGTGTGGAGAGGCAGGAAGTCTGGGGCGGTGTCACCTGGCTATGGTGGAGGTGTTTATCCGACAAGGAGCCGGAGTGGAAGGAGAGGTCACAATTGGAAAGAATCACAAAAAAAAATCATAACCCGGAGATCTCAGTTCAAAAAAATGCTAATATCGATGGAAAACATAGAAAATGTTTGTTGTTATTAAGGAAAGGTAAAAATTTAGGAAAGTTAGGATTTTTGAACTGATTTCTATGCAAATGGGGTTTTATTGTTTGATAACGTGATATCAGTACCTGCCCGTTTGTGACGTGTCTGATTAGGAAAATTTGCAAATGTTAAGAAACTATTTATTGGGAGGAAAGTTGTGACATGTCTGTTATTTGTTTCCTAAAACAAATTTCACTAATAAGTTAGGAAAGTTAGATTAAAATGTATTATTTGTTTCCTAAAAATCTGTTATTTGTTTCCTAAGACAAATTGAACCAATAAAAGGAATCAATTGATTTGCATAATTTAAGGAAGTTAGATTAAAATGTAGTATTTGTTTTCTAAAAATCTGTTATTTGCTTCCTAAGACAAATTGAACCAATAAAAGGAATCGATTGATTTAGATAAGTTAGGAAAGTTAGATTAAAATGTATTATTTGTTTCCTGAAAATCTGTTATTTGTTTCCTAAGACAAATTGAACCAATAAAAGAAATCGATTGATTTGCATAATTTAAGGAAGTTAGTTTAAAATGTATTATTTGTTTCCTGAAAATCTGTTATTTGTTTGTAAGACAAATTGAACCAATAAAAGGAATCGATTGATTTGCATAAGTTAGGAAAGTTAGATTAAAATGTATTATTTGTTTCCTGAAAATTTGTTATTTGTTTCCTAAGACAAATTGAACCAATAAAATGAATCGATTGATTTGCATAATTTAAGGAAGTTAGATTAAAATAGCATAATTTAAGGAACTTGGAGGAGATCGAGGGGTGGGGCTGGCTAGGGGGTGGAGGTGGGACAAAAAAAACCGGACAAAAATAAACTGTATCAGGCTACCAAGTGCTCCATTAGGTAAACTACAGTGCAAATAACTTGACTGCAATTTTCATTCAAGTATTCATTTGTAATTCTCCCTTTTTATTGCTATATGATATCTGATGCCTGATGCTTTTACCATATTAAAAGAACACATGCATTAGAAAAGAAATACGGTACCTTAGTACTTTTGTTCTTCTCTAGTGAGCAGGAGTCCTAGCATCTTCCTCCTGCGCATTTGTTGAAACAATCCTTTCATCATTGAAACTTCGGCAAAGCTAATAATACACGAGAACATGGCATGCGTGCCATCAGCACAAGCAGGATGTTGTCTTAGTAAGCATACATTTGTACATATAGTGTGCTGAAAATTGAAACCAGATTTTCACGCAAAATAAGTTTCCAAGGCATTCCTTTAATACTTTTAGTTCCTTATTTTGTTGCCCCTTGTTTCCATCTCTTCCAAATACAAAGATAGCAAGAAAGCCAATGCAAAACTGGGCCAGAGCATGAAAAGTGATGCCACACCTGGCATCGCAGTCTAGTGAGCCTCTGTTAGCACTTGATAAAATCAATTAGCAATAGCAACAATAACAGTGCACATGTATTAGCACTTAATATATAATCCCAACAAGAGGATCTGTTGTTGTAGAAGATGCAATGCACATTTGTCCAGCTTAATATATAATCAAATCACCAAAGAAGTACCTGTTTGTCTCACTTTATATTCTCAGAAGCTGAGACGGCTGGCTAGGATCAAGCAGCAGCAATGCAAGTGTCCCTCGCAGGTCATGTTTAACACTGAAGCAAAACAAATTTGCATTGGTGTAAAACTACAACTACTAGCTCTTTCACCTTGTCAGACAGTCCCTTCAATCCAAGAATATACAAGATCTAGAAGAAATAAAACAAATGACATAATTAGTAAACAATTTCAGCGATAAAAGGATAAACAAATTGGATTTTTAAAACAAAACCTGCACCTGCACAAGTATATGTTATATTAACAAAAGTGCAGATCCTGTCTCACTCTTCACTTTTTGACAAAAAACTTCCGAATAGCAATCTTGGTGAGTGATCTCGACTGGGTTCGATCGGCATGGCGTGTCGTTCCTCTAGGAGTGGGTGCTGAGAGGAAGGATGGCAAACCTCCATTGTCAATCGGCCGGAGCTGCATCGTCATTTGGATCAGAGCATGGACGAAATCGAGATGGTAGAGGTTGAGGAATTTGTAGGACGTGAGTGTTTAGGGTGGGCATCACGAGAACTCACCCATATCTTGGGAGACGGCAGACCCGAGGTGCAGTCGTGTTCGTGCTTCAGGGGCTGCCACGTGCCGTCCTCGTCGCCATCGCCTGTCGATGCCACTTCAGCGCCACGAGCATGGGACTGAGGGACGAAGGGAAGAGAAGGGAAGGAAGCGAGCTAATGACGTACCTATGTTTGGTATGTAATACCCTCCATTAAGAGTAGATATTTTCTTAAAATCGGTTATTTTGTTTCCTAATTAATGTGATTGAGCAATTTAAGGTAAGGTTAATTAATTTAGATTTGATATTTAGAGATTGATCGTGATTGTTTCTTTCACATAAAGACATTACTAAAAATAACTTGCACCAGCATGGAAAGTTATGATCCGTTAAGATTTTTTTCGTTGTGTGAGAGGGTGACGCAAAACTAAACCGGTGGGGTGGGGGAGGGACGAAAAAAACCCAGCGAAATAAAACGGTTGAAAATGGTGGGACGAAAATAAACCGTACGAGGCTACCAACTGCTCCATTAGAAGTAGAGATAACGACGGGAGTTTGGGCGTGTGCGGGACTCGATCGCGGGGTTTTTCTTGGTTTTTCACGGCTGAGGAGGAGGTGGGAGGAAGTACCAAAGAAGTACCAAAAAAGACCGGGTGAGGTGGGACGAAAATAAAACCCGGAACGCGACCTACCAACTGAGACATTAGGAGTAGAGATAAAGTGCCAGGAGACATTCCCTTTAAAAAACCCTGTGAAGTTAATGGTTCTTTTTTTTCTTTTGGAATGGAATTTATTACTCAATATTTGGACATCGTCCATACAGAGCAGGGGGGTCCTTACCTAAGGAACACCGCAGTCCGGGGTTCAGTTCGACCATAAAGAGCGAGAAAATGATTAACATTGGTGCATGAATCAATATCTGCTACTTTATTCGATATTTCGATTCATAATAAGTGTCACCGTTTTGAACCAAGGTTGATGAAGTAGCTCTACTGCTATAGAGATTCATGGTGAACTTCGCTAACCCATCAGGACACGACGGTGCTGACGTAGGGGTGTTTGTGCTTGGGGTAGGTGCAGCTGAGCCCGAGCGGCAGACACCCGCCGAGCCCGCCCCAATCTTGCTGCACTCCTTGACGGTGACGTTGCCCAACACTCTCCTCCCCTTGGCCGTGACGAGGGTCACCACCTTGTTCTCGAACACGATCTTGCACAGCTCGTCCCCGCCCGCCACCCTGCACGACCACGCCTCTGACCACTGCTCGTTCCACACCACCACCCCTCTCATGATGTTCCCGGCGTACCTCCACTCGCACGTCACCCTGGGCTCGCCGGATCCATGCAGCAGGTACCCGCCCAAATCGCACCGCTTCGGCGTCGGGTCGAAGACGCTGTCGTAGATCCGCCCATTGTCGTGCCGTTGTCCACCCACCACTCGATGGGCGAGTCGTCGCAGTAGAAGAACATGGAGTAGTCGTCGTTGACCATGCGGTCCTCGACGTCACACCGGAATTTCGTCAGGACGGTGCCCTCGCTCGGCAGCGCCCGGGAGCACGGCCACCGCCGCCCGTTCTTGTCCGTGATCACGCAGTCTTTCCCTGCCGTTGCCGCTGCTTCCGACTTCAGGCTTCGTTCGGTCCGCACGCCACTCTGGGCGCCGACTGGGAGAGGGGCCAGGACGGCGGCGGTGGCAACCAAGGTGACGACCATGGCGGGCACCAGCCGACGGTGATCCGCGGCTTTCTTCATGTCTTGGCTAGTTTTTTTTTCTTTTTAAGGGCAGGCCAGTTGGTTTCTTGTGTGGCGTTTGGCTGGGCACTAGAGGCTAACATGCGCTTTGCTGCGCCGTTCTTCATTCATGAAATTAACTTTTTTATATCTATAGATTATTGTGGTAAGTTGATTTATTTTCATTTTGTCTGTGTTGACTTTGTGTTTTAATTCTTTACTGGTGGTGTTTGTTCCATTCATATATCGTGTTGGATTGTTGCGGAAGTATTTTTCTTTCAAGAGAAGAGAGGAGTTATTTGACGCATAGTCGGGAAGTCTTTGCACATTTTGGCCTTGGTGTCAGCCTAGTGGTGATTGCTTGAGCCTCCTGGGAGTTCTTATTTCAAGCTAATCCATGAAATTGCTACTGTGATACTTACATGGGTCAGCACACGAAGCTCTTGCTCGCTCCGCTTGGCTCCCAGCTCCTCTCGCTCGTTTGGTTCTTCTCTCACCTCAGTGTTAGCTCAGAAAATTGCCTATCTTTTTTTATTTGAAAAGGTTAGTTAAATTAAATGATGTTTGAAATTAACTTTTTTATATCTATAGATTATTGTGGTAAGTTGTTTTATTTTCATTTTGTCTGTGTTGACTTTGTGTTTTAATTCTTTCTTGGTGGTGTTTTTTCATTCATATATCGTGTTGGATTGTTGCTGGAGTATTTTTCTTTCAAGAGAAGAGAGGAGTTATTTGACGCATAGTCGTGAAGTCTTTTGCACATTTTGGCCTTGGTGTCAGCCTAGTGGTGATTGCTTGAGCCTCCTGGGAGTTCTTATTTCAGGCTAATCCATGAAATTGCTACTGTGATGATTACATGGGTCAGCACAATAAGCTCTTGCTCGCTCAGCTTGGCTCCCAGCTCCTCTCACTCGTTTGGTTCTTCTCTCACCTCAGTGCCAGCTCAGAAAAAATTGCCTATCTTTTTTTATTTGAAAAGGTTAGTTGAATTAAATGATGTTTGAAATTAACTTTTTTATATCTATAGATCATTGTGGTAAGTTGTTTTATTTTCATTTTGTCTGTGTTGACTTTGTGTTTTAATTCTTTATTGGTGGTGTTTTTTCATTCATATATCGTGTTGGATTGTTGCTGGAGTATTTTTCTTTCAAGAGAAGAGTGGAGTTATTTGACGCATGGTCATGAATTCTTTGCATATTTTGGCCTTGGTGTCAGCCTAGTGGTGATTGCTTGAGCGTCATGTGAGTTCTTATTTCAGGCTAAATTCATGAAATTGCTATTGTGATGCTTACATGGGTCAGCACACGAGGCTCTTGCTCGCTCAGCTTGGCTACCAGCTCCTCTCGCTCGTTTAGTTCTTCTCTCACCTCAGTGCCAGGTTAGAAAAAAATTGCCTATCTTTTTTTTTTGAAAATGTTAGTTAAATTAAATGATGTTTAAGGAACTTAAAAAATATTATGACTTTTAAAAACCATGAATTTTAAAAACATTTATCAATTTAAAATATATTCATGATTTAATAAATGTTCACAAAATAAAAAGTTTTCAAATTCAAAAAGTATTCACAAACTTTAATTGACCATGAACTTTGAACATATTCACAAATTTAATAAATATTAACGAATTTAGTTTTTTGAATTTTTTTATGTTGTTAAATTACACAAATTTTAATAAATGCTCATGAATTAAAACGTAAAACAGGAGCAGAAAATATAAAACTATACAATACACTCATGCGTGGGCCCTAGGCCCACCCCCAACCCTTGAAGCACCGGAGAGCTTCAATTTGAGGGGAGCAACTAATTAACGAGCGCTCCTTCGGGAGCCTCGCAACGATCAGCGCCACTTGGCGCGCTCACAGCCATTCGCCATGTGTCGCGCTCTGGACGCTCCCTCTGGATTTTATTTTTTTATTTTTACGCACGCGTTTTCGGCTTTTTAAAAGGTTTTTTTCCGGGTTTTTTGACGTTTTGGTTTTTTATCGGTCTTCACTAGCTTTTCGACCAAAAATTGTTTTCTAAAAGAAAATTGCGCAAAAAAATGCATTTTTTTCGCGAGAGTCACGATTTTGTTTTCACGAGAGGCACGGTTGTGCTTTCGCGAGAGGCACGGCCGTGCCTCTTGGAAACGAAAAAAAATGTGTTTTCTGTTTTTTTCTTTCGCGAGAGGCATGACTTTGCTTCTGCAAGAGGCACGTTTGTGCTTTCGCGAGAGGCACGGGCGTGCCTCTTTCGGAAAGGGAAAAAACGCGTTTTCTGTTTTTTTCTTTCGCGAGAGGCACGATTTTGCTTCCGCCAGAGGCACGGTTGTGCTTTCGCGAGAGGCACGGGCGTGCCTCTTTCGGAAAAGGAAAAAACACGTTTTCTATTTTTTCTTTCTTTCGCGAGAGGCACGGTTTTGCTTCCGCCAGAGGCACGATTGTGCTTTCGCGAGAGGCACGGGCGTGCCTCTTTCGGAAAGAGAAAAAACGCGTTTTCTGTTTTTTTTCCTTTTGCGAGAGGCACGGTTTTGCTTCCGCCAGAGGCACGGTTGTGCTTTGCGAGAGGCACGGGCGTGCCTCTTTCGGAAAAGGAAAAGAAACACGTTTTCTATTTTTCTTTCTTTCGTGAGAGGCACTGTTTTGTTTCCACGAGAGGCATGGTTGTGATTTCGTCAGAGGCACGGACGTGCCTCTTTCGGAAAGAGAAAAAAACCTGTGTTCTTGGTTTGGTTTTTTCGTCGGTTTTTTTCGTCCGGTTTTTTCGTGAAAAGAGTTCGTCAAAAGGGATCTAGTTTTGAAGATCTCGACGCGAGGAATCCAATGGCGAAAGCGGTTCGAGATTTGGACGCACGGTTTAAGAGATAAAACATATTGAATAAACGGATCTACGAAAAAAGAGAAAATTTCCAGGTTACGACAAGTGGCGCACATGCAGCGCGCCACTTGTCGTAACCTGAGGAAGTTGGAATGATCTCCGCAAGGAGTATTTCTTAATTAGTGATTTCGCAATTTGAGGGAGCTTAGTCCCTCTCTATAATTCAACTCAAGGCACGTCGATCTCTCTATTTATTGGGTCAGGTCGTTTAGTGTCGACGAGCGTTCTCAGGTTCAATCTCACGTACAGATCGGTAACATGGAGGTTAATTTGCAAAAACGCACCTTCGGTCCTTTAATTAGGTCGGTTTTGTGCCGGCCGTGCATTAACTGATTTCTCCATTACAGAGTTCAGACACATGGTACGTGTCATGAATCTTGCCAAAACATCCATTTCTCACGCCTAAGAGCATCTGCCGCCGGATATCTCAAACTTGTCTTATACGTCCTGGCGGGCTGCACGGCCACTGCTTGGTCACATTTTCTCGATCCAGATGAACGCCTCAAACGGGCCTCAAATGCTCCGGCTGACCGGCACCCCCATATCCTAGCCCGGGCACGCCCGTCACGTCGGACCTGGTCTATGCTGGCCCACCCGACCCCACATATATTCGTCCCCATCCGCTCGCCGGAGCAAACTCTAGCCACTTCACTCCACTACACTCCCCTCCCCTCCGCCACCTGAGCTCGTCTCTGGCGAGTTCCGACCGTCTCCGACATTGCAGACAGCGGATCGGACTCCGACCACTCCGGATACATCGACTGGGGTGTCACCCCGTGCGGGTTGGAGGAGGCAATGGCAATCCACATTGTACTCCGCCGCTCCTGGGAGGACAGCGCCCGGCCGACAGACGGATCCGTCCGCCGTGACTCCATAGCGTCAGCTCACCGGGCGCTCGGGTCCTCTGGTGCTGGATCCTCGTGGTCCCAGCCGGAACACCTCTCCTTCCCCATCACTGGTTGGGCAGAGTATGAGTCCCATCGGGACCGGGCGGCCCGCCGTGGGAAGGAGAGGATAAGGGCCGCCGAGACCCGTATTGAGGTGGAAATAACGACGGCGCGGGCGGCCACAGAGGAGGAAGCCATCTGGCCTGCATTGTGAAAAAACGGCAGCAGAGGAACACATGCGCTCTCGCCCGAGAGCAGAATCGGGTGGTCTGTGCCATGGCCGGGCTGCCACTAAAGGAGGAGAAGGAAGACATCTACGGTGAGGACATCTCCGGGAACGAGCAGATCCGGCTCGATCCGTACTGCGTCTTCGACTGGTACTTCCGAGAGAAGGACGGCAAGGGCGCCGGAAAGGGCAAGGGCAGCCGGGAATGAACTCCACCATAGCCAAACATGCCAAATATTGGTAGTCTGATGGCATGTAGTGTAGTAGTGATGGAGTAGCCAGACGATGTGTGTGCATCGACGTAGTTACATGAGTTTGTATGGATTTGAGATATGGTAATTGAGGTGTCCGAATGTGGACACCATTATTTGAGGAACGACCGACGAATGCGGATGCGTCCGAACGCGTCTGCGTACATTTGAGGGGCCGGATTTGCCAAGTCCGGCTGTAGTGCTCTAAACACAGCTATACATGCAACGATTTACGACGGCTCCACTACTCGGCGGTCTCGGCTTGGAGTGATCAGCCAACAATATGAAAACTATTTTTTTGAACCAATGGACTAAATTAATCTGGTTTGAGAGGCTTTGGGACTAAGTTTTGCTAGTTTTGAAGTTGAGAAATTATTTTGAGAAAGTTCAGAGACATAAATATTAAGTTTCTCTTGTTTTTTCCCTACAGTTTTGCTCACGTATTTGTTAGGGCATGTACAATGTTCGATAAGGTAGTCTTATCTTAAATCTTGCATGTAATTTAGAGATGACAAAAAACATGTCTACAATGGGTCATTTCTTAGCCTTATCATCAATAACTAGTTATTTCTAAAAATATGGTGAGATATATTGTGCTAAAAGATCATCTCTTGCCTTTTCTTAATTAAGAGAAGACAAGTCTTCTCTTATGATTTCTCTCTCATCCACCTCATCATTTATCCTACATGGCATTGCTAAGATAGAACCATTGTACATGCCCTTACACACCGCAGCGATTTGCATGGGCTCCACTCCACTCTTGGCTTGGAGTGAGCAGTGGGTGACCAACAAGTTATTTTGGTCTTAAAAAAAATAGCCACGGCCCCGGCCATCCAGCGCAAACTTGATCGCCACCGACAACCCTAGCAGCGAGCACATGGAAGGGCGGGGGAGTGGGGGGGAAGCACGTACCGGAGGAAGGTGTCCGAATCTCGATCCTAGGTTATACAGATCTAGCAGATAACACATTATATCACTTTACGGCCTGATGCACGGTATCCCACGGCTTCAGCCATTATCTTGGCCGGGACCGTTTGCGTCTTTTGGCTCATGTATATGATTATGTCGCTAGCATCCATATGATACAGAACCTGGGTCAACATGATTAGTTATAGACCAAGGTGACAGTAACGTATAAGGACAGACATAGGTAACCCAACAATGCACGTGTCGGTCATCAGCATGTGTAACCGAGTCGTAACAAGCTACAAGGACTCCAGTATACACCTGTGACATTTCCCATAGGGATAGATACATGAGCAAACAAGGATACATGTCGGTCAATCCGTGTGTTCCAAAGCAGTAGAAGCACCAGGAGACATTTCCTTGTAGGAAAGACTACCAAAGACATGCAACTAGGTGTTGAACCCCACATATAGCAATACATATCGCACGTACGCATAACATGCAAGTACGTGATGTACAACATGGATCACAACATAACTCTACAACTCAAATATAGATAAGGCTTGAAAAAGCTATATATAACATGATATTACAAACATAGGTCATGACCCAACATACAAAGTCGTATAAGCAACGGAAGCATAAACTTGTCTGAGTATAGACAACTGAAAATATAGAAAGCTAGAAAGCATGTCTATCTAAAAGACCTACCATAGGAACCAGATCTCTGTCTGGGATTCCCAAGCTACTTGGTCAATGTCAAACTTCACATAGAAACCACTAGTGAAACTAATGTCACCTCTGCAAAAACATAAATTAAGCAACCGTGAGTACAAAGGTACTCAGCAAGACTTACATTAGAACTATCTACATATGCATCAATGTAAACAATGGGGTTGTGGAGTTTAACTGCATCAAGCCAGCTTTAACTCTTGGCTAACTTGTACTATGACCACGAGTATTCTTTGGGGGTGAGAGAGCGCACACGATTCCACATAGTCACCACATCAATACACCACTATGGATCCTCTCCCATCTCTCTACGAGAAGGCCATCCATAACACTCACACTTATCTTGCGCATTTTAAAGTATCCATTTCAACTTGTTTATGAATAATATAAGTCTACAAGTAGTCCATATCCGAGGACACGGCTATTCAAATAGTTCAGTTAACCTTGCAGGGGTGTACTTCTTCACACACGCTCTCACCACTTATCACCATATACACGTCATGTATCTCGGCAACCTTCAAGCAGAAGCCTGGCGAGGGTGTCAGCCACAACCGTTAACCATGCAAGACTGTAGTCCAGGTTTATCGCCTATTTGAGGTTGTATGCGCAAGGGAAGTCCGGTCGAAATTTCTATTACGACTCCAAATGTGAGGAGGGTTCCCAAGCCCACCAATCGGGTGCCACATGGTACACCATGTCATGGTGCATCTACCGCACTGAAGCCTACCCTGTCGGGCAGCGCTAAACACGGCCCCAACACATATCCTACAAACAACATAAACCAGTTGCAACTCTTGGACATAGATCAAAGCGATTAATAAGTTGAGAGAGCTTGGAGTACCCGGAGCCCAATGTGCGGTAGTAATTGTTCTTGGATAACATACACAACACTCAGCTTGTACTCCTATATGGCCTCTCATCGTTACCTTTACCAAACGTGTTCGCACATTTAGTTCTCACACAGTAGGACATGAAACCATTCCAATTCATCCCTACCTTTACTTGTAATGAATTTGCTCTGATTTAGATGAAAGCATCTGGTTTTATGTAAAAATCATTGAAGCATGAATGAATATTTTCCGGTCTGTTCAAATATGCATCAATTTGTTAATTTTTGTTAATTTTTTTTCCAAAATGTAACAGGAGATATGCAGATAGCATTGGATGGCTGGCTCCTGCAACCGTGTCTGCGGACTGGCCCCCCTCTGTCCACGGATGGATGTAGGAGGAATTTGGGGATGAGCTTTGGAGATGCCCTAAAGCCCATAGGTTTACTTCGTTAATTGCAAGAATCAATCGACTTCAACCTGGGAGAAGAAGTTTTCATCATAGAAGCACAATGTAGATTGAAAATCCCATAGGCAAACCATCTCCTTAATAAAACTTCCATCAGCTGTACACAGCGGCAATGCCCTACGACCGTGTGGATTGGGTTTTCCTGGAACGTGCTTTGTTGAACTGGGGTTTTGCCCCCCGTTGGGTCTCTCAAATTATGGAGTGTGTGCACTCAGTAAAGTTCTCGGTGCAGTTTAATGGAAGACCGTTGAAGCAATTCTCACCATCTCGCGACTTGTGTCAAGGTGAACCATTATCAACTCCCCCCTCTTTGTTGCTGACGCTTTGTCCGCCTTGTTACATGATGTTGTACAAGGAAGAGGCCTAGAGGCTATCAAAATATGCCGGAGGGCACCGACTATTTTACATTTATTATTTGCGGATGATTCCCTTCTCTTCTTCCGAGCAACAGAGGGTCATGCAGCGATTGTCAAGGATTTTCTGAACACCTAAGCTTCAGTGACGGGTCAACTCATTAATCCTTCGAAGTGCTCCATCATGTTTGCCGACAGTTGCCCTACTCCAGTGGTTGCTGAGGTGAAACATATCTTAGGCGTCACACAACAGGAATTTGAACCTAACTATTTGGGTCTTCTTGTACTGGAAGGTAGAATGCACAAAGCACGTTTTGAGTCCTTGCAGTCAAGATTGAGTAAGAGATTAGTGGACTGGAGTGAAAGGTATTCCTCACATGCTAGTAAAGAGGTGCTAATCAAGTCTGTTGCACCAGTTTATGTCATGAGTATCTTTAAACTTCGATTCTCAGTTTGTGATGATTTGACACAAATAATAAAACAATATTGGTGGGGTGTGGAGAATGGTAGGAG
Organism: Triticum dicoccoides; assembly: GCF_002162155.2. Lineage (NCBI taxonomy): Eukaryota > Viridiplantae > Streptophyta > Magnoliopsida > Poales > Poaceae > Triticum > Triticum dicoccoides. The sequence continues at coordinate 672,512,322 of NC_041389.1, read as the reverse complement.
GAAGATGACATGGGTTGCATGGGAAAAATTAACTCTGCCCAAGTCTAAAGGTGGTCTTGGTTTCCGTGACATGAGAGCTTATAATCAGGCATTGCTTGCAAAACAAGCTTGGCGTTTTTCTTGATGACACAGGCATCAATATGTGGAGGCTCCTTCGTGCCAAATATTATCCTATTGGTAACTTAGTGGACACGGTATTTCCAAGAAATTCTTTGGTAGTGTGGAAAGGAATTGAGTATGGCCTAGAGGTAGTCAAGAAAGGTATGTTGTGGCGCGTTGGCAGTGGTGCAATATTCATGTCTGGAGAGAACCATGGATTCCACGTGGTCCACCATACACACCCATCCTTCCTTCGCAAGAGGAATGCTGCTCAACAAAGTTAGTGATTTTCTAGATGATCATGGTAATTGGAAGTTGGAGTTACTACAACGTTACTTCTGTCAGGTGGATGTCGATTCGATCCTGAGGATCAGGACGTCCTCGCGGCAGCATGAGGATCTTTTTTTATCATGGCCATGGGATAAATTGGGTAATATAATAGTAAAGAAAGCTTACCATGTTTCTATGTCCAACCACAATGAAGAATTCTGTCTAGGAGCATCGAGTTTATCACCATCTGGTGACTGATCCCTTTGGATACACCAGTAGAAAAAGCCCCATTTGTACCGGTTCATGAGGCCCATTTGTCCCCGTTGCCGAACCGGGACTAAAGGGTCGATACTAAAGCCCAATATCTTTAGTCCCGGTTCGCCCAAGAACCGGGACAGATGGGGCTCCACATGGCCTCTGCGGCTTGCCCAGGCAAGAGGGCCTTTTGTCCCGGTTGGTGCCACCAACCAGGACAAAAAGGCTTCCAAGCGTCAGCAGTTCAGGGGCTGGGGGTTTGTTTTTTTTCTGAAAGGGGGAGGGGGTTTGGGGTTTTTGGGGTTTTTATAGGGTTAATTTAGGGGTTTCATATATTGTGTTAGCTAGTAGATAGAGAGAAGTGTCCTCTCCCATCTCCATGCTTGGTCGAGGCTACGTACTATACGTATAGAGAGGACTCGACACGCTAGCTAGCTAGTTAGTAAGCAAATGAAGGAAACCATTAAGTACAGAAGATCGTCATGAACATATATACAGAGAGAAGTGATCGACCTCTCCTTCTCCGAGAGATTGGTCGAACAATAAGTTTTCGTATATCTATCCGACGCTACTAGCTACATATATACAATATAAGATCTATTACAATCCTTAAAGTCTGAAGTCAAGTGCCACATGGTATTCTCCGGCTTTCTTGGTTACGTGGTCAAGAAAGAATCCCGCCAATTCCTATTGAATTGCTTTTATGCGATCATGTGGTAGGAGCTCATCCTGCAGCTGCCAGATCTAAATCGAAGAAGAGGGTCAATACATGTGTATGAGTGAAACTTAACACAAATGATGGTGATAAAATACAATTGTGAATAGGAGGTGAGCTAGAGCACGACAAAGCCTCTGTATGAATGACATATTTTCTAATCTTTCTAATCTTCAAGCGCATTGCATCCATCTTGATCTTGTGATCATTGATGACATCCGCAACATGCAACTCCAATATCATCTTCTCCTCCTCAATTTTTTTATTTTTTCCTTCAAGAAATTGTTTTCTTCTTCAACTAAATTTAACCTCTCGACAATAGGGTCGGTTGGAATTTCTGGTTCACATACCTCCCAGGTAAATAAAATCTATGTCACATTGTTCCGCATAATTGTCATAAAAAATAAATGAACCAAATAGTTATAAAAGATAATATATACCACATCCGAATCATAGACATGACGAGGGCCGACGGGGGCGGATACCAAAACCATCACACTATATAATAAGAAGCAATAATAAAAGTAAGAAAATTATACAAGTATCTATTGAAACATACAAGTAATTTTTTTTCCTTTCAGAAAGAAGATAAGAACAAGAGGCTCACCACGGTGGTGCTGGCAACGAGATCGGTGCGGGCGATCGATGGTTGTGAAGACGGGGATGGGACATGACGGACCACTAAACCTAGAAAAATATTGAGGAAAATGGAGCTTGGAGATCAAGCTTCGAGAGGAGAAAGCTTAAGTAGTGTGGCTCGGGCATTCCATCGAACACCTCATGTGCATAGGAGGTGAGCTAGAGCACCACAAAGCCCTTCCCTTGCCAGCCAGAAAAAACAGAGCAGTGTGGAGTGCTCTGCTCGCCGGCGAGGGGGTATATATAGGCACATCATTGGTCCCAGTTCATGGCTTGAACCAGTACTAAAGGACACCCTTTGGTCCCGGTTCGAGCCACCAACCGGGACCAATGGTGGTGGGCCAGGAGCAAGGCCCATTGGTCCTAGTACATCCCACCAACCGGGACCAAAGGGGCCAGACGAACCAGGACAAATGCCCCCACGAGGCCCGGCAGGCCCCCTGGCCTCACGAACCGGGATCAATGCCCCCATGGGTCTTGGTTCATGACTGAATCGGGCGTCGGTACGGCCGTCAACGTGGAATCACCGTCGGCGTAGTTTTGCATCGGACGGCCATTGACAGTGCCATCACTGCGCCAGCCGAACCACGGGCCGCCACATGGTGCAGGTAAGCCGACGGCTAGGCCGTAGGCATAGGCCCACCTCTAAGTCGATGGCCTGGCCGTCGGCTTACCTACGCCACATGGCGGCAACAGATCACCCCTGGACAAAAAACTATGCCGACGGGGCCGTCAGCTTAAATAGCCACGTGTCGACCCCCGGGCATCCATGGGTGAAGGGCTATGCCGATGGCTAGGCCGTCAGCATAATAGAACTATGCCGATGACTTAGCTGGCGGCATAGCCTGCCACGTGTCGGCTGCTCGCATAGTTCTGTTCTGTTTTTTATATGCCATGTTTTCTCTTTTTCATTCAATTTGACAGCATTCAAAGACACAAAATATGAGATTATGCATATATACACAGAAATATGACAGATCATCATCAAGTTCATCATCTAAATATACTCAAGATCATCATCTAAAGATCATCATCGTCGAAACTTCAAGAACATAAGTATTGCAAGACATGGAACATCATCATCGTCATCTAAAGAAACTAAGAAGTAGGAACATGATAAGTATGGCACGACGGCGACATGCACGGTTTTCATCTTCGACCTTAGGCAAGACCAGCACCGCCAAAACCAGCACCGCCAAAACCACCACCGCCAAGACCGCCACGCCAAGACCACCACCGCCAAGATCGCCACCACCAAGACCAGCACCACTTTGCCAGATCAGAGTGATTGGGGTCAATGAAGCAGGAGTTGAGCCACCGGTCCCCTACATGTTTGAGAAGAGATTCTAAGGGTAAATATGATATGATAGTGTTGAATGAACGAGAACTAGTTTGTCAGTAGTTAGGCATATGTACTAACCGGAGTGTTGCTGCCTAGTGCCACCCATTCATCGAACGTGGGCACGTGTGGGGGTTCTCCAGCAGGTGGTGGTGGGGGTCCCATTTGTGGAGGATCCATGCAGTTAGTTCAAGACACCAACATAGCATGGATGTTAGTTAAACAAGCAAACTAGAAGGTCAGAAGGAATGAAAGTGAAAATTTTAGCTTGGTTTTAAGAGGGCAAAACTAACTGTCATCATTTGACGGTTGTAATCATCGTTTGCCTTCACTCGTTGCAAGTACTCCCGCACCTCAAGATTCCTATGCTCGACAAAGGCCTTATATGCCTAAAAAATTTAGGTTGTTTCTAAGTGGGTAGTGCTGAAAATAAACTGAGAAAGTTAGAGAGAAAGAAGATAAGGGGGAAGTACTTACAACATGCTGGCAGGCTAAGGGAGGTTGCGAACGCCCCGTACTCTCTAATGGACTCGGGTTGGTAGCCCGAAGCCATGTGTACAAGACCGAAGGAGTGATCGAGCCATCGAAACACGGGTAGCGGCCATGGGACTTTGGCTGGATGGCCACCACCGCCATGTCGTCGATCTGAGACTGGCGGCGCCAAGAACATCCGGACCATGCGGATGCAACCTCTCAAACTGCTGAATGTAAGACTGCATGTGCTCCTCGGTCTTGCCGTAGTACTCGCTCTCGTCGGCCATGCGATCACTCCGCTCACGGGCCATCTTCCATGACTCCATGTCTGTGAGCGGCCTCTTCAACTTCTCCTCCTGCAACGTCAAACAGAAGTTAGCCATACATAAGAACATAACAGTAAAAAGAAGAACAAAAATGCATCATGCATATACATATACCTTCATGGCCTTGAAGCCCCAGTGGTTCATGTTTCCTTGGCCGTGTGTCCCGTCTTTTCCATGGTTAGCCCGGGCCTTGCTGCTCTTGGCAACAAACTCTGCATCTTCACCGAGCCACCTATCCACCAAACTCGCCCATCCACCATCCTTTCCATAGCACCAAGGAGGAATAACCTATGCAAATTTTGGAACCATGACATGTGAGCACGAAACAATTAAATTGACTGCTTATATGTTGGAATGAAAAATCAGCAATACTTACCCTCATGAATTGCTCCCTGTTCAAGGTAAGTCGTTGCTTCTGCACTTTAGTTTTGCTCATCTTTTGATGAAGGTAGGTGTGGTAGTAGTGCGAGACAGCAACCCAGCGCACCTCGTACTACAACTGATGAGCTTTCTTCTTTGCAGCCGCCAGCAAGACCATGTCGGCTCTGGCCTTGTGCTTGTCAAGAACTCTATAGAGTTCCTGCAATCATGCATAAAACCAGAAGCAAACAAGGCATGAGTTGAGTGAGTTGACTGATTCAATGATAAACTATGAACAAAACTAAAGACAAGTGATTCATAAGAGAACTTACCCAAAATTTGATGATCACGGCCTTAGCGGCCGTCCCGTACTCCAAGTGGCTAGAAGCCTCGTAGTGGGCCCAACTCGTGGCCAAAACCCGCAGATCCGGGTCCCTGTCTGGCCGCGGGCAGAATAGGCCCGGCCAATACTCCTTCAAGAGGGTAGTGATAAGGCCATTTGGTTTACGGCCCTTTCTGTGAAGGATCCAGTTCCTGCAAAAGAATCAAAGATTTGGCATGTGTACAATAAGAAAATGTGGTCATGTGTTGAAAATATGATTGTGATGCACTTACTATGTCCCCGCAGGTTCAATGAGCCACTTGTGCGCCTCGATAGAAGGTGGTGCAGGTACTCCAGCAATACCACGCAGCCACTCCTTCGGAGCACCCGACGACAAGTCACCCCACAACTCGGGGTCAACATCCACTCCACCATCCTCTTCGCCCTCCTCCTCCTCACCCTCCTCCTCCTCAATATCAGGAACACACTCCTCCTCCTCAGACTCAAAAGGTGCCTCAACATAGGAGGGCATCGAAGAAGACCCCCCCTATTTTGTACACGGCCCGGAGTTTTTTGACCCGGGTGCCTCTCCCCCACCTCCTCCTCCTCTAGGGGCTCTCCCCCACCCCCTCCTCCTATAGGGTCTCCTCCCCCTTTGCCTTTCCCTTCGTTGCCAGGCTTAAGAGCTTTCAACTGAGCAAGCACATCCGCACCAGAAAATGTTGGAATCTCGTTTACTTCATGGACGACTAGGCCTTTTGTGAAGTTCTTCTTGTCTTCCCTATCAGGATGGTCTGGAGGGAGGAACTGTCGATGCATGTCGAAGGCAACATACTTGCCACCCTTCTTCAACCAAATGAAACGCAAGGCCTGCATGCACACTGGGCAAGGCATCTTCCCACTTGTACACCATCCGCAGAATAGGGTATAGCCGGGAAAGTCATGCATGCAATACTGTAGCCAAACTTTCATCAAGAATATTTTTTGCAGATGCCGGTTGTATGTCAACCTCGGGAAGTACCAAGAATGGTGCAAATCATCCATCAATGGCTGCATAAACACACACAAGTTCTTCCCTGGATATTCAGGCCCCGGAATTATAAGCGACAGGAACATGGTCTTGTGTTGCATTATGGCGTCGGGAGGGAGATTGAGCGGAATAAAAAACATGGGTCAGCAACTATATGGATTGGACGACATACCATATGGATTGAACCCATCACCTTATATAGCAATTCTGACATTCCCAACCTCGGCTGCTTCCTCCGGGTATTCTATATCGAATGACTTCCATGCTTCACCTTCTGATGGATGTACAATTTTATTTGGATTGTACCTTTTCCCATCCTTGTGCCACTTCATCATTTTGGTAGACTCCTCGGTGATGAAAAGGCGCTGTAGTCATTTTATAAAATCAAGATACCGAAGAACCTTCACAGGGATTTTTAGCTGCTGCTTCTGACCCTGCTCAACGACCACCTCAATATACAGAGAGGAACCACACTTCCTACAGTAGTTTTCATTTGCATACTCATGCCTAAACAAAAGGCAATTCTTTGGACAAACATGTATTTTCTCATAATCCATGGAGAGCGCCTTCATGATTTTCTTTGTAGCGTACATGGTTTTGGCAGTTCATGACCCTTAGGGAGGCTGTTAGCTGATACGTCTCCAACATATCTATAATTTTTGATTGTTCCATGCTATTATATTACCTCTTTTGGATGTTTAGGGGCTTTATTTTACACATTATTATCATTTTTGGGACTAACCTACTAACCGGAGGCCCAGCCCGTATTGCTGTTGTTTTGCCTATTTCAGTATTTCGAAGAAAAGGAATATCAAACGGAGTCCAAACGGAATGAAACCTTCGGGAGCGTGATTTTTGGAACGAACGTGATCCAGAGGACTTGGAGTGCAAGTCAAGAAGCAGCCGAGGCGGCCACGAGAGGGTAGGGCACGCCCCCCTATAGGGCGCGCCCCCTATCTCGTGGGCCCCTCGGGCGGCCACCGACGCACTTCTTCCTCCTATATAAGCCTACGTACCCCAAAAACATCCAGGGAGCACCCAAAACACAATTTCCACCGCCATAACCTTCTATATCCGCGAGATCCCATCTTGGAGCCTTCATCGGCGCTCCGACGGTGGGGGAATCGACCATGGAGGGCTTCTACATCAACACCATAGCCCCTCTGATGAGTTGTGAGTAGTTTACCACAGACCTTCGGGTCCATAGTTATTAGCTAGATGGCTTCTTCTCTCTTTTTGGATCTCAATACAATGTTCTCCCCCTCTCTTGTGGAGATCTATTCGATGTAAACTCTTTTTGCGGTGTGTTTGTCAAGATCCGATGAATTGTGGGTTTATGATCAAGTTTATCTATGAACAATATTTGAATCTTCTCTGAATTCTTTTATGTATGATTGAGTTATCTTTGCAAGTCTCTTCGAATTATCAGTTTGGTTTGGCCTACTAGATTGATCTTTCTTGCCATGGGAGAAGTGCTTAGCTATGGGTTCAATCTTGCGGTGTCCTTACCCAGTGACAGAAAGGGTTGCAAGGCACGTATTGTATTGTTGCCATCGAGGATAAAAAGATGGGGTTTATATCATATTGCATGCGTTTATCCCTCTACATCATGTCATCTTGCTTAATGCGTTACTCTGTTCTTTATGAACTTAATACTCTAGATGCAGGCAGGAGTCGGTCGATGTGTGGAGTAATAGTAGTAGATGCAGGCAGGAGTCGGTCCACTTGTTGCGGATGTGATGCCTATATACATGATCATGCCTAGATAATCTCATAATTATTCGCTTTTCTATCAATTGCTCGACAGTAATTTGTTCACCCACCGTAATACTTATGCTATCTTGAGAGAAGCCTCTAGTGAAACCTATCTCTTATCATATTTGCTTCCAATCTACTTTTATTTGCATCTTTACTTTTTGCATCTATATTATAAAATACCAAAAATATATTTATCTTATCATACTATCTCTATTAGATCTCACTTTCGCAAGTGGCCGTGAAGGGATTGACAACCCCTTTATTGCGTTGGTTGCGAGTTCTTTGTTTGTTTGTGTAGGTGCGTGGGACTTTTGAGGAGCCTCCTACTGGATTGATACCTTGGTTCTCAAAAACTGAGGGAAATACTTACCCTACTGTGCTGCATCACCCTTTCCTCTTCAAGGAAAACCAACGCAAGCTCAAGACGCAGCATTAGCCAATACTCCCAGAAATGCTTCGAAGCAACCTCGGCTACAGCCGTACTCGGCCTTGACCGCCATTAGTTGTGAGATGGCATCTAGCACAGAGAGCTTGGCACCCTCATAAAGAGGTTTCTTTGATGAGGCCAAGATATCCAGGAAGGCCTTTGCGGTTTCCTCCGACTCCTCCGGTTCATTCGCTGAATGTGATGGAGGTGTCGGCTGTGCAGCAAAGACATCATCTAGCATGTCTCTAACCCCATCGTCCTCATAACCAGCGATGCGTTGTTGTATCACCTCCTCTCTACCACGGTCCCACTGGGCAAAGTTTATTAGCATATTAAAATTTATCGTAAATCCAAGTGTGCGAAGGTGCTTAGTCATCTCACTCTTATCTTTGCGCATATGTCTCTTACATCTGGCATAGGGGCATTCTGGCACAATCCTCATTGGACTAAGGAATATCTCTTTCAAAAACACATCAATTTTCTCGACACACTCTGTTGTTACTTGATTCCGACAGAAAAACCCACTATACATCCACTGGTTATCTGCCCTCTCTGCTTTATTGGAAGCCACACAACAAAATAAAGGATTCAATTTAAATTACTCACATCAATATTTTATTTTTTACAACGTTGATGAGAAAAGACATTTAATCCACCTACATCTCTAATAGGTAAATATGGGTCCTAATCCCACCCGAGAATGTGTAGATTGAGTACGTTGTCCATGCTCTACCCCATTCCGAGACAAAATTTCAGCAACACCTCCCCGTTGTTCTCCAAATACATGTCTCGGCAAAATGTCGAGAGAATGTGCATCTGGAGAACAATGGGGAGGCGCCTCCAAAATCCTGTCTCGGAATGGGGCAGAGCATGGACAACGTACCCAATCTACACATCCTCGGGCTGTCCGTGGAAAGCGCTGGACAATCTGAAAGAGCTGTGGTCATAAATATGCAATTGAATGCATATTTATCGATGCAACCCTTTCGGACGGGAGACGCCTAGGTTACGCGACTTGATGTGAAAATTTAATCTACTGACATGGAAAAAAGCGGATGAGGTCATGGAATTGTTGCTCACCCTCCGATGTAGACGATGTAGTCAATCAAAGGAGAGACGATCGTGGACCAACACCTCCAATGTCGACGATCACTCCACGAAGATGGAACACCACAAATCCTTTTAATTCCACCGAGTGAATTTTTTTAGGTCATTGCATATCACATAAAGCATTGACACTATATTATGAACCAACATGAAACAACATCTCAAATTGCAAAAAGCTTCATTAAGTATTTTATAAACCAAGTGCCTCGAATTGCTTCCATCTATCAATGATCTAACACTAACTTGACCAAACACAAAACTTACTAATATCCATCAATTCATCCATATTTTATACTAAGTGTCTACAAAATTCAAAACTTGACCAATATCCATCAATCTATACATGCACATATTCACAAACTTGACCAATATCCATCAATCCATATTTTAAACCGAGTGTCCAAATTCACAAACTTGACCAATATCAATCAATGCATCCATCTATCACAAACTTGACCATCAATCTATACATGCACATATCCATTCATCACATATCTATCTATGCACTAAACAGTAACAAAATGCAAAAAAAAGCTCATCGGGGGCGTCTTGGGCGCAGATGCAGCGGGCAACAGGGAGGCCGGGGGCACCACCGGGGAAGGGTGGACGGGGGCCGGCCCCTCTGCGGCAGGGCATCGGCGGAGGGGGGCCTCCGAGCCTCGGCCGTCACGCCGAGGCCGTGAGGGCGCAGGGTCGGGGCAGCGTGGGGATGGCGCCGGCGAGAGGTGGCAGGGGGGACGGGGGTGGTGGTGGGGTGTGGGGGCAGAGAGGGTGGTGGACGCGGCGGCGCGGAGTCGAGGTGGCGATGGTGTGGCGACGGCGGTGCGAGGAGGGGGCGGAGAGGGTCGGTGTGGAGGCGAGGAGGGGCGAGGGAAGGGGAGGGGTGTTGGGGAACGTAGTAATTTAAAAAAATTCCTACGCACACGCAAGATCATGGTGATGCATAGCAACGAGAGGGAAGAGTGTTGTCCACGTATCCTCATAGACCGAAAGCAGAAGCGTTAGCACAACGCGGTTGATGTAGTCGTATGTCTTCACGATCCGACCGATCAAGTACCGAACGTACGACACCTCCGAGTTTAGCACACGTTCATCTCGATGACGTCCCTCGAACTCCGATCCAGCCGAGCTTTGAGAGAGAGTTCCGTCAGCACGACAGCGTGGTGACAATGATGATGTTCTACCGACGTAGGGCTTCGCCTAAGCACCGCTACGATATTATCGAGGTGGATTATGGTGGAGAGGGGCACCACACACGGCTAAAAGATCCAAGGATCAATTGATGTGTCTAGAGGTGTCCCCTGCCCTCGTTATATAAAGGACCAAGGGGGAGGGGGCGGCCGGCCAGGGGAGGGCGCACCAGGGAGGAGTCCTACTCCCACCGGGAGTAGGACTTCCTCCTTTCCTAGTCCAAGTAGGAGAGGGGAAGGAAGGGAGAGAGGAGAGGAATGAAAGGGGGGCACCGCCCCCCTCCTTGTCCTATTTGGACTAGAGGGGGAGGGGGCATGCGGCCTGCCCTGGCCGCCCCTCCTCTTCTCCACCTAGGGCCCATGAGGCCCATTAACCCTCCCCCCCCCCCGAGGGTTCCGATAACCCCCGGTACTCCGGTGTATGTCCGAAACCACCCGAAACTATTCAGGTGTCCGAAGATAGTCATCCAATATATCGATCTTTACACCTCGACCATTTCGAGACTCCTCGTCATGTCCGTGGTCACATCCGGGACTCCGAACTACCTTCGGTACATCAAAACACATAAATTCATAATATAACCATCATCAAACTTTAAGCGTGCGGACCCTACGGGTTCGAGAACTATGTAGACATGACCGAGACTCGTCTCCGGTCAATAACCAATAGCAGAACCTCGATGCTCATATTGGCTCCCACATATTCTATGAAGATATTTATCGGTCAAAGCGCATAACAACATACGTTGTTCCCTTTGTCATCGGTATGTTACTTGCCCGAGATTTGATCGTCGGTATCTCAATACCTAGTTCAATCTCGTTACCGGCAAGTCTCTTTACTCGTTATGTAATGTATCATCCCGTAACTAACTCATTAGCTACATTGCTTGCAAGGCTTATAGTGATGTACATTACTGAGAGGGCCCAGAGATACCTCTCCGACAATCGGAGTGACAAATCCTAATCTCGAAATACGCCAAATCAACATGTACCTTTGGAGATACCTGTAGAGCTCCTTTATAATCACCCAGTTACGTTGTGACGTTTGGTAGCACACAAAGTGTTCCACCGGTAAACGGGAGTTGCATAATCTCATAGTTGTAGGAACATGTATAAGTCATGAAGAAAGCAATAGCAACATACTAAATGATCAAGTGCTAAGCTAACGGAATGGATCAAGTCAATCACATCATTCTCTAATGATGTGATCCCGTTAATCAAATGACAACTCATGTCTATGGCTAGGAACTTAACCATCTTTGATTCAACGAACTAGTCAAGTAGAGGCATACTAGTGACATTATGTTTGTCTATGTATTCACACATGTACTAAGTTTCCGGTTAATACAATTCTAGCATGAATAATAAACATTTATCATGAAATAAGGAAATAAATAATAACTTTATTATTGCCTCTAGGGCATATTTCCTTCAGTCTCCCACTTGCGCTAGAGTCAATAATCTAGTTCACACCATCATGTGATTTAACACTAATATTCATATCTGTATATGATAAACACCCGTAGTTCACATTGTCATGTGACCAACACCCAAAGGGTTTACTAGAGTCAATAATCTAGCTCACATCATTATGTATTAATTCCCAAAGAGTACTAAGGTATGATCATGTTTTGCTCGTGAGAGAAGTTTTGTCAACAGATCTGTCACATTCAGAGACGATAGTATTTTGCAAATATTCTATGTCTACAATGCTCTGCACGGAGCTACTCTAGCTAATTGCTCCCACTTTCAATATGTATTCAGATTGAGACTTAGAGTCATCTGGATCAGTGTCAAAACTTGCATCGATGTAACTCTTTATGACGAACTCTTTTATCACCTCCATAATCGAGAAACATTTCCTTAGTCCTCACTAAGGGTATTCTTGACCGCTGTCCAGTGATCTACTCCTAGATCAAAATTGTACTCCCTTGCCAAACTTAGAGCAAGGTATACAATAGGTCTGGTACACAACATAACATACTTTATAGAACCTATGACTGAGGCATAGGGAATGACTTTTCATTCTCTTTCTATTTTCTGCCATGGTCGGGTTTTGAGTCTTACTCAACTTCACACCTTGTAAGACAGGCAAGAACTCTTTCTTTGAGTGTTCTATTTTGAACTACTTCAAAATCTTGTCAAGGTATGTATTCGTTGAAAAACTTATCAAGCGTCTTGATCTATCTCTATAGATCTTGATGCTCAATGTGTAAGCAGCTTCATCGAGGTCTTTCTTTGAAAAACTCCTTTATGCTTTCCAGAAAATTCTACATCATTTCTGATCAACAATATGTCACTCACATATACTGATCAGAAAGGCTGTAGTGCTCCCACTCACTTTCTTGTAAATACAGGCTTCACCGCAAGTCCGTATAAAACTATATGCTTTGATCAACTCATCAAAGCGTATATTCCAACTCTGAGATGCTTGCACCAGTCCATAGATGGATTGCTGGAGCTTGCACATTTTGTTAGCACCTTTAGGATCGACAAAACCTTCTGGTTGCATCATATACAACTTTTCTTTAATAAATCCATCAATGAATGCAGTTTTGACATCCATTTGCCAGATTTCATAAAATGTGGCAATTGCTAACATGATTCGGACAGACTTAAGCATCGATATGAGCGAGAAAATCTCATCGTATTCAACACCTTGAACTTGTCGAAACACTTTTTGTGATAAATCGAGCTTTGTAGATAGTAACACTACTATCAGCGTCTGTCTTCCTCTTGAAGATCCATTTATTTTCTATGGCTTGCCGATCATCGAGCAAGTCCACCAAAGTCCACACTTTGTTCTCATACATGGATCCCATCTCAGATTTCATGGTTGTCAAGCCATTTCGCGGAATCTGGGCTCATCATCGCTTCCTCATAGTTCGTAGGTTTATCATGGTCTAGTAACATGACTTCTAGAATAGGATTACCATACCACACTGGTGCGGACCATACTCTGGAAGACCTACGAGGTTCTCTAGTAACTTGATCTGAAGTTTCATGATCATCATCATCATTAGCTTCCTCACTAGTTGGTGTAGGAATCACTGGAACTGATTTCTGTGATGAACTACTTTCCAATTTGGGAGAAGGTACAATTACCTTATCAAGCTCTACTTTTCTCCCACTCACTTCTTTCGAGAGAAACTCCTTCTCTAGAAAGGATCCATTCTTAGCAACGAATGTCTTGCCTTCGGATCTGTGATAGAAGGTGTACCCAACAATTTCCTTTGGGTACTCTATGAAGACGCACTTCTGGTTCAAGCTTATCAGGTTGAAACTTTTTCACATAAGCATCTGATGACCCACAAGTATAGGGGATCTATCACAGTCCTTTCGATAAGTAAGAGTGTTGAATCCAACGAGGAGCAGAAGGAAATGACAAGCGGTGTTCAGTAAGGTATTCTCTGCAAGCACTGAAATTGTAGGTAACAGATAGTTTTGTGATAAGATAATTTGTAACGGTTAACAAGCAATGAAAGTAAATAAAGTGCAGCAAGGTGACCCAATACTTTTTGTAGCAAAGGACAAGCCTAGACAATTTCTTATAATGAGAAAAGCGCTCCCGAGGACACATGGGAATTATCGTCAAGCTAGTTTTCATCATGCTCATATGATTCGCGTTCAGTACTTTGATAATTTGATATGTGGGTGAACCGGTGCTTGGGTACTGCCCTTACTTGGACAAGCATCCCACTTATGATTAACCCCTATTGCAAGCATCCGCAACTACAAAAGAAGAATTAAGGTAAACCTAACCACATCATTAGACATATGGATCCAAATCAGCCCCTTACGAAGCAACACATAAACTAGGGTTAAAGCTTCTGTCACTCTAGCAATCCATCATCTACTTATTACTTCCCAATGCCTTCCTCTAGGCCCAAATAATGGTGAAGTGCCATGTAGTCGACGTTCACATAACACCACTAGAGGAGAGACAACATACATGTCATCAAAATATTGAATGAATACCAAATTCACATGACTACTAATAGCAAGACTTCACCCATGTCCTCAGGAACAAACGTAACTACTCACAAAGCATATTCATGTTCATGATCAGAGGAGTATTAATATGCATTAAGGATCTGAACATATGATCTTGCACCAAGTAAACCAATTAGCATCAAGTACAAGGAGTAATCAACACTACTAGCAACCCACAAGTACCAATTTGTGGTTTTGATACAAGATTGGATAGAAGAGATGAACTAGGGTTTTGAGAGGAGATGGTGCTGGTAAAGATGTTGATGGAGATTGACCCCCTCCCGATGAGAGGATCGTTGGTGATGGTGATGGTGATGATTTCCCCCTCCCGGAGGGAAGTTTCCCCGGCAGAACAGCTCCGCCAGAGCCCTAGATTGGTTCTGCCTCGTGGCGGCAGAGTTTCGTCCTGTAAGCTTGCTTATGATTTTTTCCAGGGTAAAAGCCTTCATATAGCAGAAGATGGGCACCGGAGGGCCACCAGGGGCCCCAGGAGACAGGGGGGCGCGCCTAGTAGGGGTGGGCGCCCCCCACCCTCCTGGCCAGGGTGTGGGCCCCCTCTAGTGTTTTCTTCGCTCAATAATTCTTATTAATTCCAAAAATAACTTTCGTGGAGTTTCAGGATTTTTGGAGTTGTGCAGAATAGGTTTCCAATATTTGCTCCTTTTCCAGCCAGAATTCCAGCTGCCGGCATTCCCCCTCTTCATGGTAAACCTTGTAAAATAAGAGAGAATAGCCATAAGTATTGAGACAGAATGTGTAATGACAGCCCATAATGCAATAAATTTTGATATAAAAGCATGATGCAAAATGGATGTATCAACTCCCCCAAGCCTAGACCTCGCTTGTCCTCAAGCGGAAGCCGAAATCGAAAAATATGTCCACATGTTTAGAGATAGAGGTGTCCATAAAAATAAGATACGGACATGAGGGCATCATGATCATTCTTATAACAGCAACATATATAGATTTTGTCATATGATTTCTTATGCTCAAGTAACAATCAATTCACAATGTCAAGTATGGTTCAAAAACTTACTTGAGAACTAACAAACTATAATCTCAGTCATTGAAGCAATTGCAACTTATCATAACATCAGAAAGAGTCAAGAATAGAGCTTTTAAGCAAGTCCACATACTCAACTATCATATAGTCTTCTAAAATTACTAACACTCACGCAATACTTGTGGTTATAGAGTTATGATCAGACACCGAGAAAGATAGGGGCTTATTGTGTTGCCTCCCAACGTATTCACCTTTGGGTGATGTCAACAATAATAATTCATGCTAACTTACATCCTATTGGATATATATATTAGGATCTTTCAAACACCAGGAGCTTGCCAAAGGATGAAATGAAAAAGGGAAAGGTCAAGATCAGCTTGAATCAAGCACAAAGTAAAACCATAAAGTAAAAGATAGGCCCTTCACAAAGGGAAGCAGAGTTTTCATGTGCTTTTAGGGTTGGATGCACAAAATCTTAATGTAAAAGAATGTCACTTTATATTGCCACTTGTGATATGAACCTTTATTATGCAGTCCGTCGCTTTTATTACTTCCATATCACACGATCGTATAAAGCTTATTTTCTCCGCACTAATAAGTCATACATATATAGAGAGCAATTTTCATTGCTTGCAACATGACAACTTACTTGAAGGATCTTACTCAATCCATAGGTAGGTATGGTGGACTCTCATGGCAAAACTGGGTTTAAGGATATTTGGAAGCACAAGTAGTATCTCTACTTGGTGCAAGGAATTTTGGCTAGCATGAGGGGGAAAGGCAAGATCAACATGTTGGGAAGATCAATGACAATATACTTTAACTGAGATGTGAGAAAACATAAACCATTACGTTGTCTTGCTTGTCCAACATCAACTCCTTTAGCATGTCATACTTAATGAGTGATCACAATCATAAAAGATGTCCAAGATAGTATATTTATATGTGAAAACCTCTCTTTCCTTATTACTTCCTATTAATTGCAACGATGACCAAAACTACGTTTGTTAATTCTCAACAACTTTTATACCTCATACTCTTTATATGTGAAGTCATTACTATCCATAAGATCAATATGAACTCCTTTATTCTTTTTATTCTTTCTACTTTCTCAAGATCATAACAAGATAGCAAAGCCCTTGACTCAACAATAATCTTTATTATAGATAGCTCACGGACTTGATTACAAAAAGAGATCACAAAGCAAAACTCAAAACTAATTCATACCAAAACTTCAATCTACTAGATAAAGGTAGTAATAAAAGGATCGAACTAAGTAAAACGGTAAAGATAGGAGTGTGATGATGATACGATACCGGGGCACCTTCCCCAAGCTTGGCAGTTGCCAAGGGGAGTGCCCATACCCATGTGATTATGTCTCCTTCTTCAAAGTTGGTGTTGTGATCTTCTTAGCGATGATGCCCCTTAGGATACGATTCTCCTCCTCGAGCTTATTGACTTGTTGTTTGAGGTCCATAATTTCTTTGCGGAGCTTGACTGCGACGGCTAAAGCTCCTTTTACCCAAGGGTGCTGCATAGCTTCTAGAGAACAAGTGACGCTCTTTTTCATATTTTCATAAGAAAGGAATTTAACATTGGAAGGGATGACCGAATTTGGAATAGCCGAGCTCTGTAGTTCCCCCATCATGAATCCTGCTTGGAAGCGAGAGGCAACTTCTTGATCCTCCTCCATAGCACCTATCCTTTTCAAGTCGGCCTCCATCTCATCCTCCGTTGATGGTCCAAAGTGATAAGCATCATTGTGTGCTTCTGGACCTGGCGTCGGGTGTGACACCCGACTCTCCCCGACTGACTCTTGAGAAGACAACTTGCTCTAAATCTGCGATAGGAACAGCTCGAAACAAAAATAGAAGATAATTGCGTGATACGGTGGTCAAAACCTTCGGGGGATTATATAATGAATTTTTACCGACCAAAATACGTAACGTGCAAGAAAACGGAGTCCGGGAGGCACACGAGGTGGCCACGAGACAGGGGGGTGCGCCCAAGAAGGGTGGGCGCGCCCTCCACCCTCATGGAGGCCTCGTGTCCTTCCCGTATTACTTCTTGCTTTCCAAAATTCTTAAATATTCCAAAATGGAGGAAAATTGCCATTAGAATTGTTTTGGAGTCGGTTTACTTACCGTATGATAACCCACAAGTGTAGGGGATCGCAACAACTTTCGAGGGTGAAGTACAACCCAAATTTATTGATTCGACACAAGGGGAGCCAGAGAATATTCTTGAGTATTAGTAGTTGAGTTGTCAATTCAACCACACCTGGATAACTTAGTATCTGCAACAAGGTATTTAGTAGCAAAGTAGTATGATAATAATGGTAACAGTAGCAAAAGTAAAGATAAATGTTTTTGGGTTTTTGTAGCAGTTGTAACAGTAGCAACGGAAAAGTAAATAAGCGGAGAACAATATATGAAAAGCTCGTAGGCAATGGATCAGTGATGGATAATTATGCCGGATGCGATTCCTCATGTAATAGCTATAACATAGGGTGATACAGAACTAGCTCCAATTCATCAATGTAATGTAGGCATGTATTCCGTAAATAGTCATACGTGCTTATGGAAAAGGACTTGCATGACGTCTTTTGTCCTAGCCTCCCGTGGCAGCGGGGTCCTAGTAGAAACTAAGGGATATTAAGGCCTCCTTTTAATAGAGAACCGGACCAAAGCATTAACACATAGTGAATACATGAACTCCTCAAACTACAGTCATCACCGAGAAGTATCCAGATTATTGTCACTTCGGGGTTGTCGGATCATAACACATAATAGGTGACTATAGACTTGCAAGATAGGATCAAGAACACACATATATTCATGAAAACATAATAGGTTCAGATCTGAAATCATGGCACTCGGGCCCTAGTGACAAGCATTAAGCATAGCAAAGTCATAGCAACATCAATCTCAGAACATAGTGGATACTAGGGATCAAACCCTAACAAAACTAACTTGATTACATGGTAAATCTCATCCAACCCATCACCGTCCAGCAAGCCTACGATGGAATTACTCACGCACGGCGGTGAGCATCATGAAATTGGTGATGGAGGATGGTTGATGATGACGACAATGATGAATCCCCCTCTCCGGAGACCCGAACGGACTCCAGATCAGCCCTCCCGAGAGAGATTAGGGCTTGGCGGCGGCTCCGTGTCGTAAAACGCGATGAAACTTTCTCTCTGATTTTTTTCTCCCCGAGACAGAATATATGGAGTTGGAGTTTACGTCGGTGGAGGTCCAGGGGGCCCACGATATCGGAGGCCGCACCCTAGGGGGGGCGCCCCCTGTCTCGTGGACAGGCTGTGGGCCCCCTGGCAATAATTCTTTCGCCAAAAATTCTTATTAATTCCAGAAAGTGCCTCCGTGTATTTCCAGGACATTCCGAGAACTTTTCTTTTCTATACATAAAACAACATCATGGTAGTTCTGCTAAAATCAGCGTCAGTCCGGGTTAGTTTCATTCAAATCATGCAAGTTAGAGTCCAAAACAAGGGCAAAAGTGTTTGGAAAAGTAGATACGTTGGAGACGTATCACCGTACCACATACCTATTCCTTTTTGGAGTCTGAAACATTCTGGAAAGTGTCCCTTATGTATTCCTCTGGGGTTACGGTCTCAATAATATTAGTTTCAACATTGATAGGATTACCTGAGATATAATGTTTGATTCTTTGACCGTTCACCACCCTCGGACTTGTGACTTCGAAGTTGTTGATTTTTATGACACCAGAACGACAGACCTCCTCGATAACGTAAGGACCTTCCCATTTAGAGAGAAGTTTTTCTACAAAAAATCTTAAACAAGAGTTGAATAACAACACATAATCACCTACGTTAAATTCTCGCTTTTGTATTCTTTTGTCATGCCATCTTTTAACTTTTTCTTTGAACAGCTTGGCATTCTCATAGGCTTGGGTTCTCCATTCATCAAGTGAGCTAATATCAAATAACCTCTTCTCACCGGCAAGTTTGAAGTCATAGTTGAGCTCTTTAATAGCCCAATATGCTTTATGTTCAAGTTCAAGAGGTAAGTGACATGCTTTTCCATAAACCATCTTATACGGAGACATACCCATAGGATTTTTATAAGCAGTTCTATAGGCCCTTAATGCATCATAAAGTTTCTTGGACCAATTCTTTCTAGATCTATTCACAGTCTTTTGCAAAATTAATTTGAGCTCTCTATTGCTCAACTCTACTTGACCACTAGACTGTGGGTGATAAGGAGATGCGATTCTATGATTAACATCATACTTAGCAAGCATCTTTCGGAAAGCACCATGAATAAAATGTGAACCACCATCAGTCATAAGATATCTAGGGACTTCAAACCTCGGAAAAATAACTTCTTTAAGCATTTTAATAGAAGTGTTATGATCAGCACTACTAGTTGGAATATCTTCTACCCACTTAGTAACCTAATCAACAGCAACTAAAATATGTGTGTAACCATTAGAGGCAGGAAAAAGTCCCATATAATCAAAGCCCCAAACATCAAATGGTTCAATAACAAGAGAATAGTTCATAGGCATTTCTTGACGTCTACTAATATTACCAATTCTTTGACATTCATCGCAAGACAAGACAAACTTATGAGCGTCTTTGAAGAGAGTAGGCCAATAAAAACCGGATTGCAGTACCTTATGTGCAGTTCTATCTCCAGCGTGGTGTCCGCCATATGATTCAGAGTGACACTTGTGTAGGATCTGTTCCTGTTCATGCTCAGGTACACAACGTCTAATAACACCATCTACTCCTTCTTTATAAAGGTGTGGGTCATCCCAGAAGTAATGTCTTAAATCATAAAAGAACTTTTTCTTTTGCTGGTATGTGAAACTAGGTGGTATAAATTTAGCAACAATATAATTAGCATAATCAACATACCAAGGAGCAGTACGAGAAACATTAATGACCGCTAGTTGTTCATCAGGAAAGCTATCATCAATAGGTAGTGGGTCATCAAGAACATTCTCTAACCTAGACAAGTTTTCTGCAACGGGGTTCTCAGCTCCCTTTCTATCAGTAATATACAAATCAAATTCTTGGAGCTAGAGAACCCATCTAATAAGTCTGGGCTTAGCATCTTTCTTTTCCATAAGATATTTAATAGCAGCATGACCAGTCTGAATAGTAACTTTGGAATCAACAATATAAGGTCTAAAATTATCACAAGCAAATACAACGACTAAGAACTCTTTTTCAGTAGTAGCATAATCTCTCTAGGCAGTATCAAGAGTTTTACTAGCATACTGGATAACATTCAATTTCTTATCAACTCTTTGCCCTAGAACAACACCTACAACATAATCACTAGCATCACACATAATTTCAAAAGGTAAATTCCAATTAGGTGGCTGAACAATAGGTGCAGTGATCAAAGCTTTCTTAAGTATCTCAAATGCTTCTACACAATCATCATCAAAGACAAAAGGAATATCTTTTTGCAATAAATTTGTCAGAGGCCTAGAGATTTTAGAAAAGTCCTTAATGAACCTCCTATAAAAACCGGCATGATCAAGGAAACTTCTTATACCTTTTATGTCCTTGGGACATGGCATCTTTTCAATATCATCAACTTTAGCTTTATCAACTTCAATACCTCTCTCAGAAATCTTATGCCCCAAGACAATGCCTTCATTAACCATAAAGTGGCACTTTTCCCAATTCAAGACGAGACTAGTGTCTTCACATCTCTGTAAAACTCGATCAAGGTTGCTCGAGCAATCATCAAAAGAGGATCCATAAACGGAGATATCATCCATGAATACCTCACAAATCTTTTCACAAAAGTCAGATAATATAGCCATCATGCATCTTTGAAAGGTAGCAGGTGCATTACATAAACCAAAAGGCATACATCTATAAGCAAAAGTACCGAAAGGGCAAGTAAAAGTAGTTTTTGATTGATCCTCCACTGACACAGGTATTTGAGAGAAACCAGAATAACCATCTAGAAAGCAGAAATGTGTGTGTTTGGATAGTCTTTCTAGCATTTGATCAATAAAAGGTAAAGGGTAATGATCTTTCTTAGTAGCTTTATTTAATTTACGGAAATCAATTACCATCCTATAACCTATAATAATTCTTTGCGGGATCAATTCATCTTTATCATTAGGAACGACAGTAATACCTCCCTTTTTAGGAATGCAATGGACATGGCTTACCCAATCGCTATCAGCAACGGGATAAATTATACCTGCCTCAAGGAGCTTTAGTATCTCCTTTCTTACCACTTCTTTCATCTTAGGATTCAATCGTCGTTGAGGATCTCTAACTGGTTTGGCATCTTTCTCCACTTTAATTTTGTGTTGGCATAGAGTGGGACTAATGCCCTTAAGATCATCCAGAGTGTATCCAATAGCAGCACGGTGCTTCTTCAGAGTTTTCAATAATCTTTCTTCTTCTTTCTCTGAAAGGTTAGCACTAATAATAACAGGATATATTTTCTTTTCATCAAGATAAGCATACTTAAGATTATCAGGTAATGGTTTGAGCTCAAACACGGGATTACCCTTGGGTGGAGGGGGATCCCCTAGGATTCAACAGGTAAGTTGTGTTTCAGAATAGGACCCTGTTGAAGGAACACTTCATCTGTCTCCCTTCTTTCATTCATGAACATATCATTTTCATGGTCTAGCAAATATTGTTCTAATGGATCAGTAGGAGGCACGACAATAGAAGCAAGACCAATAATCTCATCCTTACTAAGTGATTCTTTATGACGGGGTTGTCTATGAAACTTAGCAAAATTAAACTCATGAGACATATCCCCTAAGCCAATTGTAACAACATCCTTTTTGCAATCAATCCTAGCATTAACAGTATTCAAGAAGGGTCTACCAAATATAATGGGACAAAAGTCATCTTGTGGGGAACCAAGAACAAGAAAATCAGCAGGATATTTAACTTTCCCACACAAGACTTCAACATCTCTTACAATCCCAACTGGCTTAATGGTGTCCCTATTGGCAAGCTTAAAGTAACATCAATATCTTCTATTTGAGCCGGTGCAATATCACGCATAATTTCTTTATATAAGTAATAGGGTATTGCACTAGCACTAGCACCCATATCACATAAGCCATGATAACAATGATCTCCTATTTTAGCAGAAATAACATGCATGCCTACAATAGGTCTATGTATCTTAGCATCTGGTCTAGCAATATTAGCAGTTTCACCATAGAGAATAACATGCCCATCTAAATTATTATCCAAGAGATCTTTAACCATAGCAATACTAGGTTCAACTTTGATTTGCTCAGGAGGTGTATAAGTCCTAGTATTACTCTTACGAACAACAGTTGAAGTTTTAGCATGATCCTTTATCCTAACAGGAAAAGGAGGTTTCTCAACATAAGTAGTAGGGACAATAGAATCATTATAAGTGATAGTCTTTTTTTCAACTATAATAGGTGCAACTACTTTTACTTCAATGGGAGGATTATATTTAAACCACTTCTCCTTACGGAGATCAAGGTGAGTAGCAAAATATTCACAAAAGGCAACTACTATCTCAGAGTCAAGTCCATACTTAGCGCTAAATCCATGAAAAGCATCGGTATCCATAAAAGATTTAACACAATCAAACTTAGGTGTTATACCATCGTCGGAACCCCAATCTTAAGAGTTGCGTTTAATTCTTTCCAATAAGTCCCACTTGAATTCAGTAGTCTTCAGCATATAAGAACCAACACATGAAGTATTGAGCATGGTGCGATCATTGAGAGAAAGCCGAGCATAAATTTTTTGAATAATCATTTCTCTTGAGAGCTCATGATTGGGGCATGAATATAACATTGACTTTAGCCTCCCCCAAGATTGAGCGATGCTTTCTCCTTCGCGAGGCCAGAAATTATATATGTAATTACGATCACGATGAAGAAGATGCATATGATAGAAATTCTAGTGAAATTCCAACTTCAATCATTTATAGTTCCAAGATCCAGTATCATCACATAGCCTATACCATGTCAATGCATCTCCCTTCAAAGATAAAGGTAAGAACCTCCTTTTGACAACATCATCGGGAATACTTGCAAGCTTAAATAATCCACAAACTTCATCCACAAAGATAAGGTGTAAATCGGGATGCAATGTTCCATCTCCTGCAAAGGGATTAGCTAGCAGTTTCTCTATCATACCCGAAGGAATCTGAAAGTAAATATTTTCAGTAGGTTCAGTAGGTTGAGGAGCAACTCTTTGCTCTACTAGTCGGGGTGAAGATACCCCGAACAAGCCCCTCAAAGGATTAGTTTCCATAGTAACAAGTGACAAAAAATTTCAGCACACTATATAAATGTTTCCTTACCAAGTTCCACTCACCAAAGGCGCTTCACTCCCCGGCAACGGCGCCAGAAAAGAGTCTTGATGACCCACAAGTATAGGGGATATATCGTAGTCCTTTCGATAAGTAAGAGTGTCGAACCCAACGAGGAGCAGAAGGAAATGACAAGCGGTTTTCAGTAAGGTATTCTCTGCAAGCACTTAAATTGTAGGTAACACATAGTTTTTTGATAAGATAATTTGTAACGGGTAACAAGAAATGAAAGTAAATGAAGTGCAGAAAGGTGGCCCAATCCTTTATGTAGCAAAGGACAAGCCTGGACAATTTCTTATAATGAGAAAAGCACTCCCGAGGACACATGGGAATTATCGTCAAGCTAGTTTTTATCACGCTCATATGATTCGCGTTTGGTACTTTGATGATTTGATATGTGGGTGGACCGGTGCTTGGGTGCTTCCCTTACTTGGACAAGCATCCCACTTATGATTAACCCCTATTACAAGCATCCGCAACTAAAAAAGAAGTATTAAGGTAAACCTAACCACATCATTAGACATATGGATCCAAATCAGCCCCTTACGAAGCAATGCATAAACTAGGGTTTAAGCTTCTGTCACTCTAGCAACCCATCATCTACTTATTACTTCCCAATGCCTTCCTCTAGGCCCAAATAATGGTGAAGTGTCATGTAGTCGACGTTCACATAACACCACTAGCGGAGAGACAACATACATCTCATGAAAATATCAACCGAATACCAAATTCACATGACTACTAATAGCAAGACTTCACCCATGTCCTCAGGAAATAACGTAACTACTCACAAAGCATATTCATGTTCATGATCAGAGGAGTATTAATATGCATTAAGGATCTGAACATATGATCTTCCACCAAGTAAACCAATTAGCATCAACTACAAGGAGCAATCAACACTACTAGCAACCCACAGGTACCAATTTGTGGTTTTGATACAAGATTGGATACAACAGATGAACTAGGGTTTTGAGAGGAGATGGTGCTGGTGAAGATGTTGATGGAGATTGACCCCCTCCCGATGAGAGGATCGTTGGTGATGATGATGGTGATGATTTCCCCCTCCCGGAGGGAAGTTTCCCTGGCAGAACAGCTCTGCCGGAGCCTTAGATTGGTTCCGCCAAGGTTCCGCCTCGTGGCGGCGGAGTTTCGTCCCGTAAGCTTGATTATGATTTTTTCCAGGGTAAAAGCCTTCATATACCGGAGGGCCACCAGGGGGCCCAGGAGACAGGGGGCGTGCCCAGTAGGGGCGGGGGCGCCCCCACCCTCCTGGCCAGGGTGTGGGCCCCCTCTGGTGTTTTCGTCGCTCAATAATTCTTATTAATTCCAAAAATAACTTCCATGGAGTTTCAGGATTTTTGGAGCTGTGCGGAATAGGTTTCCAATATTTGCTCCTTTTCCAGCCAGAATTCCAACTGCCGGCATTCCCCCTCTTCATGGTAAACCTTGTAAAATAAGAGAGAATAGCCATAAGTATTGAGACATAATGTGTAATAACAACCCATAATGCAATAAATATTGATATAAAAGCATGATGCAAAATGGACGTGTCAGCATCGCAGCCCCAAACTTTAAGAAACGACAACTTTGGTTTCTTCCCAAACAATAGTTCATAAGGGGTCGTCTCAACAGATTTTGATGGTGCCCTATTTAAAGTGAATGCAACTATCTCTAATGCATAACCCCAAAATGATAGTGTCAGGACCCCGACTCAATGCCACATAGATCTAGCATGTAACACCTCATATCACTTTGCGGCCTCACGCACGGTATTCCCACGGGTGTCGCCTTACCTTTACCCGGGACCGTTTGCGCCTTTTGGCCCACGTATATGACAGTGTCGCTAGCATCCATATGATAAGGAGCCCGGGCTGACATGGCTAGTCGTAAACCCAAAGTGGCACAAACTTACAGGGACAGGCATCCATGACCCAGCATCGAACGTGTCGGTCATCAGCGAGTGAATCCAGGCTGTAGCACTGGGCTAGCAGGACTCCGGTGAACCGGGCTGTAGCGGGCTAACAGGACTCCGGTATTCATCGCGTGACATTTCCCCGAAGGGACAGACACAGGAACGAAGAAGGACACATGCCGGCCAGCCTAAGTGTTCCGGAGCAGTAGCAAGCTACCATGGCTCAGTGAAACACTAGGAGACATTTCCCGGTAAGAGAGGCTACTAAAGATAAACAACTAGATGGTCAGATCCCACACATACCAAGCATTTCAATAACATACACACAATATGCTCGATATGTGCAAATACAACATGGCATCACAACATGACTCTACGACTCAAGTAATTTATTCAATAGGCTCCGAGGAGCGCGATATTACAAACATGGGTCTCATGACCCAACAATCAGAGCATACAAATCAAAGCACAAGCGGAAGCTATTATGTCTGAGTACAGACATCTATAAATGAAAAAGGCTGAGAAGCCTGACTATCTATCAGATCCTGCCGAGGGCACAAGATCGTAGCTGAGGTATCAAGCTAAACGTCGAAGTCCAAGCGGAACTACTAGTGAGACTGAAGTCTCTCTGCAAAACATAAAATAGGCAACGTGAGTACAAATGTACCCAGCAAGACTTACAGCAGATCTATCTACACATGCATCATTATCAACAAAGGGGATGGTGGAGTTTGACTGCAGCAAGCCAGCTTTGACTCGGTGGCTATCCTGAACTACGACTGCAAGTAACTCTTTTGAGGTGGCGCACACGAGTCCACATATTCACCATATCAATACACCACTATGGAACCGCTCCCGTCTCTCTACGAGAACGCCATCCATAGCACTCACGCTTATCTTGCGTATTTTAGAGTATCCACTTTCACTTGTCTATGAACTGATATAAGCAACCCAGAAGTCCTTTTCCGCGGACACGGCTATTCGAATAGATGATGTTAACCCTGCAGGGGTGTACTTCTTCACACACGCTCTCACCACTTACCGCCGTTTACACGACATGTACTCGGCAACCTTCAAGCGGAAGCCCAACGTGGGTGTCGGCCACGGCCTGCCTAAACACTCAAGTCTCTAGTCTAGGTTTATCGCCTATTCGGGTTCCATCCATGAGGAGATCCGGCCGGAGTTTCGCTCACAGCCCCAAACGATGTGAACAGGGTTCCCGAGACACCAAACGGGCGCCCGGTACACCGTGCCACGTGCCTACCGCATCACAGCCCACCCCTACGGTCAGCGCTGCCCACGGCCTCCAGCATACTACAAACACCAGAAACTACTTGCAACTCCTGGACAGAGGACAAGGGTGATTAAGAAGCCGAGAGGGTCCATTGGTTTCGGGCCCAATGCGTGGTAGTAGCTGAATCATGGATCACAAACACAGAACTCAGTTCCTGAGGACGGCTGCAATGAGACAACCCACCATGTACTCCTACATGGCCTCTCACCGCTACCTTTACCAAATCGTGTTCACACACTTAGCTCACACACAGTAGGACATGTTCACACGCCTCTGATTCATCCCCGATGAATCAGACCTGACTCAACTCTAAGAAGTAGCAGGCATGACAAACAAACATGAATGAGTAGGCACAACAGGGCTCAAACAACTCCTACTCATGCTAGTGGGTTTCATCTAATTACTGTGGAATGACAGGTCATGCAGAGGATAAAGGGGTTCAACTACCGCAGCATGTAACAGTTGAATCGGTGTTGTCCTAATGCAGTAAAAGAGAGCAGGAGCGAGAGAGTGGGATTGTATCGAAATGAACAAGGGGGTTTTGCTTGCCTGGCACTTCTGAAGATAGCATTGAGTCTTCATCAGTGTCAACGATCGCATCATCGGTATCACGTCTATCGAGAGGGGACAAATACCGGCAACACAAAAGGGAACACAATCAATGCAATGCACAATATGATGCATGATCATGACATGGCAAAATGAATGTGTTTTGAGCTAATGCAACTAGCAACAGATTAAATGAAGTTGGTTTGAATACAAGATTCAAATTCAAACTCCATATGTGATTATTTAAATGCCCTTTACTTCATTTGCCCTAAACAGTAGTGATAAGTTGTTCTAACATGCATGAAAATGGTACAGATGGATTCCTTGAATTTTTCTGATAATTTTTCATATATAATTTATTTAATTTGGAGTTACGGTTAAATTTCTATGATTTTTAGAAGTTTATATAATTTTCTGGAATTTCCTGATTATTTTTAATTCCAGAAAATACTTATTGCGTCAGCCCCACGTCACTGTGACGTCAGCAGAGTCAACTGGGCGCCCCAGGTCAAACCTGACGTGTGGGGGCCACACGTCAGTGACACAGGGCTAGTTAGTGTCAATGGCAGGTGGGGCCGGGTCAAAGGCCACGTCAGCACGGTCAAAGCTGACGCGCGCATCTAATAGGGCCAACGGGAGATGCGGGGGTGGCCGGGGTTCGCCGGAGTGGAGCCCGAGGCGGCGGCCGGAGTTCGGCCATGTGCGGAGTTGGGCTGCGGCGCGCTAGGAAAGAAACTGATGGTCCAGACGGCATCCGCGGGCCACCAGAAGCGCGCTGGTGCCACGGGTTCGAGCAGAGGGGCTCGGGTCAGGAGAGCTACGCGGCCATGGCGGACGGCGGTGCTCGGGAATGTGGCCGGGGGTGCTACGGCACGGGAACGAGCAAAATGAAGGAGGGGAAACGGAGTGGAGCTCACAGGGGTTGCGACGGTGGCCTCGGGGAGCTCGGGGAGGCACCGGGGCCGACGAATTTGACGAAGATGGCCGGCGGTCCCGAGGTTGAAGAAGACATCGAGGGCGGTGTTGCGGCACGTCTGGGGCCTCGTGGCTCGTTGAGGAGGTAGAGGGAGGCACTGCGGAGCTCTGGGAGGCGTCGGTGAGGCGAGAGGGTGGTGGTGGCCGTGGCGAACGGCGTCGGTGGCGACGGGGCTCCGCTCGGTGGAGGAGAGAGGGAGCCAGAGAGAGGGGGGAGACGATGGGAGAGGTCGAGGGGTTCCAGGGGGTCGGGGCATCGTGGTGGCGTGAGGGGGAGGCTCGGGAACGCCTCGGTGGAAGCAGGAGGTGGCCGAGGCGGCATCGGCGCTCGCCACCGAGCTGCTTCGGTGCGAGGGGAGGAAGATGACAAGGGGGAGGAGGTGGGCTGGGCCGGCCAGGTGGGGAGCTGGGCCGGCTGGTGGGCTGCACGGGTGAGGCCAGGTAGGCTTTACTCTTTTTATTTTTTTTCTGTTCTGTTTTCTTTTATTTAATTCTTTTGCCACTGTTTTGAATTAAAAATAATAATTCAAACAATGCCAAAGCTCCTCTGAATATTTTATATTGCTAGATGGACTTTTCCAAAAGCTTATAAAATATTTCAGGAGGTATTTGAAATTATATTCTAATTATATGAATATAATTCAAATTCAAATAGCTAATGAATTAAATCCAAAATCCCAAAAATAATTCCTTAAAAATGTTCAATATTTTGGTTGGGACCAGAACCCTTACCAAAAATTATTAAACATTTAAGAAGAGCCTTTTGGAGCAATGAATGAGATTTCTAGGGTTTTTGCCCCTCTTTTATTTAGGGTTTTGAGGCTTCCAATATTCCTCAATTCAAGTTTCAAAAATATAGACATGATGCACACATGAAGCTAGCCTAGAGCATTACCAGAAGCTAGGGATGTGACAACTCACCCCCACTAAACAAAAATCTCGTCCCGAGATTCAAGCGTAGGGTAAGGTGAAGGGGAGACGCAAACTGGTATAATCTTCACGATCCAGGTTGCACTTCAAATAAACGTTGATTTGAACACCATCTTTGTCTTGTCGTCTTGCTCTGAGAAATCCTGTCAACATGACATGGAGGGAAGAAGGAGACTCTAGAAGGGTCGATCTTCTCGAGGATCGAACAACTCACGGAACGAGACATAGGACCATCTCTCGGGTTGAGACACGAGCACACATCCAAAGGGGTGGAAGGAGACGGATGACGAAGGTGCACTAGGTGGACAACAATTCCACGCTTAAGAAGGTGGTAAACGATTGTCCACGTAGCGAGGAGTTGAGTTGCCATGATACCACGAAGAAACATCCTGGAGGAGGGTGATTCATAGATTATTACCCTAAGTGGCAAAAAGAATTACCTTTGATCCAGAGATCATTGAAACTCTTCATACCAGCCTAAGGCAATCACAAGCGATCATTTGGAGGGGGTCGGTAGAATGGCATACTCGGACTTGGATGATGTGGATTACCTTGTTGAAGACAACGTAATGGATGATTTTGTTTATCACCGGAAATGGAAGAGATCCATGGTAGAATGGCACATTGGCGGTGCAAGCTGGGAACAAAATGCAAATGCTGGGAATGATTCTGGTAACTGGGGAAGAACCCAACAAAAGAGAGTGAATTCACTGTTTGAAAAGGTCATAGCATTTGCCGAGGAAACTGAGAGGAATCCCAGTTAGAGATGATGATAACACGTAGCGCTTGTGCGTGCTCTCAAGAACTTGAGCATTTCCATATTCACCAAGGTTTTATCAACATCCGTGTCAAGGGTCCGGTAACACAACTTACTACCATGATGAATGGTGATGGAGGATGCAGATGCAAAGGAAGATAACACCTTCTCAGATTTCACCTTAGCGAGGCCAAGGAAATAAAAATCTGGATGATCGACCGAGAGACATTTAGCACTCCGCTTCTAATGTTCTCCTTGATGTGCTAGTGTAACCCATTCATAGATATGGTTTGATATCTAGAACATCAAGTAAAAAGGTCGGACTTCGGGATCTCAAAATCCATAGGGGCAACTAGGGAGTAAATCCTACGAAATCCCTATGGGGAGGTGGCCAACTTCTGCAAACAAGATACTACAATAATAGGTCTTCCGGCTGGGTGTGTTGGCCACGACATCCACTTTACCGTTTATCGAGGGACCAATATTATAGTTCTTGGGAAATGTTCCAACCATCATATCTGCCTGAGACTCAGATCTGGTTGGTGTCAGGATATTCCAGACTCATCGAGTCTAGGAAGAAAAATGAAAGTTTGCAACACAAATCGACGAGATGACGTTGCGAGATTCTCGGGGAATGAACTACGATAGTAAGCTCAAAAACATGAGCTGGTTCTGCTACAAACATGTGAACACGTTGTCCCAGAAAAGCATGACCAAGTGGTAGTCTTACAATAAAACACTACCGAGTTCTGGTTGGGAACCATCACCGTGGATAACGAAGTCCTTGCATAAGTCATATGATTAGCTCTTATGAAGGAACTTCTTCTCCTTGAACAAATCAATCAGTGGCTTGGTGTGCTCGGGACACATATGGAATGAAGGTTGCAAGTCTCCAGACCACAGAATACTTCGCACGTGTGCATGACTGATTTGGGATGATTCCAAGGAAACAAAACAATCTTCCTCAAATTCATGGCGGCAACTTGCATCATATGCACATGAATTAGGGAAAGTCACTACTTTCATTCAAACATATGCTTCATGTACGAAACACGAAGAAATGCTTACACAAGTTTCCAACACTAGGTTGATGTTCAACATGATTCATGGGGGGGAGACAAAATGCTACTGATGGGCTCAACAGCAACTCATCGGAATTTCCATATCACTGGACTTCCACCATCATGTGAACACGGTGATAGCATTGGTCAGACCAAAGATGTAATGGTGTATGCTCGAGGGATCAACCACGAGTAGGACAACATTACGAGCATCATTGGTACTGATTTGATTTGACGATAGCCCACACTCAAATCAAGGGATTGATAAGACAATAGGTCCAGCAACTGATCACAGGGACCAATCGATGAAGATATCATCTTCTTTCAACACACACTACACAAGAATATCCCTTTGGAACGAACTAAGTCAGGCAAGCTTTTATCTTCTAACTCTCCAAGTTGTCGTTTAGCTTAACCAACTAGCTCAGGGTATCCAACACGGATTCTTGGAGAAAGGGTGGTTTACAAGAAACCAACTTGATCACGAGCTCAACATAACGGTCAGGTGACGACCTGGTAATACTTCCGAGAAGATCTTCGGAAATCACGAACCACCGATATGTTACTAAGCTCGAGAACAATCTTGCTTTTCAGGGCAAGATGATATGATCAAATGAGCGAGGACTTGACAAAATCCTAACTCATCAATCAAAGAGTGCACCAGGAAATAAGGACTAGGTAGCACGATCAATCTTAGAATGATGATTCAATAACCAACACACTAAGAATGAAATTATTGTCCTTTAACTACCAAACAACGGAGTTGCTAGCAGTATTGATTTCACACATCACGACTCACTTGTCGACATTCCAGTTGCATCAACACGAAGACCGAGGAATGACTAATGATGGTGAGAAGTATCACTGTGTCAAGAGTTCATAGAATGGTGTGCAATTCCCATGACATTCTTGATATAGAGATGGTAATACTCCAAGGTAGAACAGAGCAAAAGCTGGATTGGCATTTTGATCTGCGGAGTACAATTGTTTTGACCCAATCCTAGATATGGATGAGGTACTGGAGTTTGTTTCTCCTAGTCATTCCGGAATAGAATGGCTTGACGGACCACAAGGGTAATAGGCATCGACGAACGAATGCACGCATACTCTTGACTATCAATTGATAGGCGAGGGTCGGAAACAACTAAGATGGGACAACTCAAAAGAACATATGATTTTCTGAGTTGTGGATGCATGGATTAGCATGTCGAACCAAGTTCAACATATTTCTTCCGGATAACCCATGCAGAGAGGTAGAACTGGCAGAGTCACGATTTATGAATGGAGAACTCCTCAAGAATAATCCTGTTGTGGTATTTCAGTTCAACGAGGAACTTCTGCCATAAGTAGTTCATAGTATTTGGAAGAAGGAAATACCACGAACTTCGAGGACTATCGCAAGTTACTAATATCCTAAAGGAACTAGCAAACACTATCGACATGAAGTAAGTAGGGTGAATCCCGGGTTCAAGAACCCAGGGATAGAATACCTACTAACTATGTGGCATCACGGGATGCTTTCGAGAATAAAGGCCAGAATCATCACACTGGGACACAAAAGCATTGCTAAATTGCTAGATGATCCCCTAAGACACCTAGGGTCATAATAATATCTCCAACATATATGTCGAGGCAACAGAGTACCTCAACTCACCGATTTGTGTGATTAACCTGGCCTAAAAGACATTGAAACCAGAGGAAAAGGATTTTGCAAATGCGTCAGACTCTTTGGAAACCTGGGATGACTCGGACAGCATAACGGCTGTAAATGCTCGGAAAAGATTTGAGACATTCACAAAAATGGTGGCATAACCACTTAGAAGCACAATATCAAGGTTCCGAGATCAACAATTATCATACGGAAGTAGTAGGAACTGAACTGAGACTTAAATCCAACAATCTTATAAGTCCACTAATTAGTAACACGTGATCCTAATAGAAAGAAGAGATAGCCTAGTTCTTAATCCCCGCAGGAAAGATAAGATGACTCAGATCAGAAGGGCATGAGGTACAAGGAGTAAAAAGAGCCTTACGTTCCATCCCACAATCAATTCCCTTATATAACTAAGGAGTTTCTAGACTCAACTTCGACCAGTTTGGCTTAGTAACCTACAGGCAGTCAAGCTCTGATACCAACGCTGTCAGGACCCCGACTCAATGCCACATAGATCTAGCATGTAACACCTCATATCACTTTGTGGCCTCACGCACGGTATTCCCACGGGTGTCGCCTTACCTTTACCCGGGACCGTTTGCGCCTTTTGGCCCACGTATATGACAGTGTCGCTAGCATCCATATGATAAGGAGCCCGGGCTGACATGGCTAGTCGTAAACCCAAAGTGGCACAAACTTACAGGGACAGGCATCCATGACCCAGCATCGAACGTGTCGGTCATCAGCGAGTGAATCCAGGCTGTAGCATTGGGCTAGCAGGACTCCGGTGAACCGGGCTGTAGCGGGCTAACAGGACTCCGGTATTCATCGCGTGACATTTCCCCGAAGGGACAGACACAGGAACGAAGAAGGACACATGCCGGCCAGCCTAAGTGTTCCGGAGCAGTAGCAAGCTACCATGGCTCAGTGAAACACTACGAGACATTTACCGGTAAGAGAGGCTACTAAAGATAAACAACTAGATGGTCAGATCCCACACATACCAAGCATTTCAATAACATACACACAATATGCTCGATATGTGCAAATACAACATGGCATCACAACATGACTCTACGACTCAAGTAATTTATTCAATAGGCTCCGAGGAGCGCGATATTACAAACATGGGTCTCATGACCCAACAATCAGAGCATACAAATCAAAGCACAAGCGGAAGCTATTATGTCTGAGTACAGACATCTATAAATGAAAAAGGCTGAGAAGCCTGACTATCTATCAGATCCTGCCGAGGGCACAAGATCGTAGCTGAGGTATCAAGCTAAACGTCGAAGTCCAAGCGGAACTACTAGTGAGACTGAAGTCTCTCTGCAAAACATAAAATAGGCAACGTGAGTACAAATGTACCCAGCAAGACTTACAGCAGATCTATCTACACATGCATCATTATCAACAAAGGGGATGGTGGAGTTTGACTGCAGCAAGCCAGCTTTGACTCGGTGGCTATCCTGAACTACGACTGCAAGTAACTCTTTTGAGGTGGCGCACACGAGTCCACATATTCACCATATCAATACACCACTATGGAACCGCTCCCGTCTCTCTACGAGAACGCCATCCATAGCACTCACGCTTATCTTGCGTATTTTAGAGTATCCACTTTCACTTGTCTATGAACTGATATAAGCAACCCAGAAGTCCTTTTCCGCGGACACGGCTATTCGAATAGATGATGTTAACCCTGCAGGGGTGTACTTCTTCACACACGCTCTCACCACTTACCGCCGTTTACACGACATGTACTCGGCAACCTTCAAGCGGAAGCCCAACGTGGGTGTCGGCCACGGCCTGCCTAAACACTCAAGTCTCTAGTCTAGGTTTATCGCCTATTCGGGTTCCATCCATGAGGAGATCCGGCCGGAGTTTCGCTCACAGCCCCAAACGATGTGAACAGGGTTCCCGAGACACCAAACGGGCGCCCGGTACACCGTGCCACGTGCCTACCGCATCACAGCCCACCCCTACGGTCAGCGCTGCCCACGGCCTCCAGCATACTACAAACACCAGAAACTACTTGCAACTCCTGGACAGAGGACAAGGGTGATTAAGAAGCCGAGAGGGTCCATTGGTTTCGGGCCCAATGCGTGGTAGTAGCTGAATCATGGATCACAAACACAGAACTCAGTTCCTGAGGACGGCTGCAATGAGACAACCCACCATGTACTCCTACATGGCCTCTCACCGCTACCTTTACCAAATCGTGTTCACACACTTAGCTCACACACAGTAGGACATGTTCACACGCCTCTGATTCATCCCCGATGAATCAGACCTGACTCAACTCTAAGAAGTAGCAGGCATGACAAACAAACATGAATGAGTAGGCACAACAGGGCTCAAACAACTCCTACTCATGCTAGTGGGTTTCATCTAATTACTGTGGAATGACAGGTCATGCAGAGGATAAAGGGGTTCAACTACCGCAGCATGTAACAGTTGAATCGGTGTTGTCCTAATGCAGTAAAAGAGAGCAGGAGCGAGAGAGTGGGATTGTATCGAAATGAACAAGGGGGTTTTGCTTGCCTGGCACTTCTGAAGATAGCATTGAGTCTTCATCAGTGTCAACGATCGCATCATCGGTATCACGTCTATCGAGAGGGGACAAATACCGGCAACACAAAAGGGAACACAATCAATGCAATGCACAATATGATGCATGATCATGACATGGCAAAATGAATGTGTTTTGAGCTAATGCAACTAGCAACAGATTAAATGAAGTTGGTTTGAATACAAGATTCAAATTCAAACTCCACATGTGATTATTTAAATGCCCTTTACTTCATTTGCCCTAAACAGTAGTGATAAGTTGTTCTAACATGCATGAAAATGGTACAGATGGATTCCTTGAATTTTTCTGATAATTTTTCATATATAATTTATTTAATTTGGAGTTACGGTTAAATTTCTATGATTTTTAGAAGTTTATATAATTTTCTGGAATTTCCTGATTATTTTTAATTCCAGAAAATACTTATTGCGTCAGCCCCACGTCACTGTGACGTCAGCAGAGTCAACTGGGCGCCCCAGGTCAAACCTGACGTGTGGGGGCCACACGTCAGTGACACAGGGCTAGTTAGTGTCAATGGCAGGTGGGGCCGGGTCAAAGGCCACGTCAGCACGGTCAAAGCTGACGCGTGGGGCCACTGTGATTAACTTAAACTAATCATGGGGTTAACCGTGGTTAGTTAATGGCGTGGGCCCATATGTCAGTGAGAGAGAGGGGGGTCAAACCCGGGTCAAACTCGCCGGAGTTGACCCGAGGCTCGTCATCGGCGGAGCCAGAGACGGCGGAGGGGGTCGGGATTCGCCCTCCGATGACCAAAAGAGCGGCGGAGGGGCTCTACGGGATGCCCGGACTCGCGCGCATCTAATAGGGCCAACGAGAGATGCGGGGGTGGCCGGGGTTCGCCGGAGTGGAGCCCGAGGCGGCGGCCGGAGTTTGGCCATGTGCGGAGTTGGGCTGCGGCGCGCTAGGAAAGAAACTGATGGTCCAGACGGCATCCGCGGGCCACCAGAAGCGCGCTGGTGCCACAGGTTCGAGCAGAGGGGCTCGGGTCAGGAGAGCTACGCGGCCATGGCGGACGGCGGTGCTCGGGAATGTGGCCGGGGGTGCTACGGCACGGGAACGAGCAAAATGAAGGAGGGGAAACGAAGTGGATCTCACAGGGGTTGCGACGGTGGCCTCGGGGAGCTCGGGGAGGCACCGGGGCCGACGAATTTGACGAAGATGGCCGGCGGTCCCGAGGTTGAAGAAGACATCGAGGGCGGTGTTGCGGCACGTGTGGGGCCTCGTGGCTCGTTGAGGAGGTAGAGGGAGGCACTGCGGAGCTCTGGGAGGCGTCGGTGAGGCGAGAGGGTGGTGGTGGCCGCGGCGAACGGCGTCGGTGGCGACGGGGCTCCGCTCGGTGGAGGAGAGAGGGAGCCAAAGAGAGGGGGGAGACGATGGGAGAGGT
>NC_041389.1:672469690-672475551 GCF_002162155.2 Triticum dicoccoides | reverse complement strand
GGCCAGAGGGTGGTGGTGGCCGCGGCGAACGGCGTCGGTGGCGACGGGGCTCCGCTCGGTGGAGGAGAGAGGGAGCCAGAGAGAGGGGGGAGACGATGGGAGAGGTCGAGGGGTTCCAGGGGGTCGGGGCATCGTGGTGGCGTGAGGGGGAGGCTCGGGAACGCCTCGGTGGAAGCAGGAGGTGGCCGAGGCGGCATCGGCGCTCGCCACCGAGCTGCTTCGGTGCGAGGGGAGGAAGATGACAAGGGGGAGGAGGTGGGCTGGGCCGGCCAGGTGGGGAGCTGGGCCGGCTGGTGGGCTGCACGGGTGAGGCCAGGTAGGCTTTACTCTTTTTATTTTTTTTTTCTGTTCTGTTTTCTTTTATTTAATTCTTTTGCCACTGTTTTGAATTAAAAATAATAATTCAAACAATGCCAAAGCTCCTCTGAATATTTTATATTGCTAGATGGACTTTTCCAAAAGCTTATAAAATATTTCAGGAGGTATTTGAAATTATATTCTAATTATATGAATATAATTCAAATTCAAATAGCTAATGAATTAAATCCAAAATCCCAAAAATAATTCCTTAAAAATGTTCAATATTTTGGTTGGGACCAGAACCCTTACCAAAAATTATTAAACATTTAAGAAGAGCCTTTTGGAGCAATGAATGAGATTTCTAGGGTTTTTGCCCCTCTTTTATTTAGGGTTTTGAGGCTTCCAATATTCCTCAATTCAAGTTTCAAAAATATAGACATGATGCACACATGAAGCTAGCCTAGAGCATTACCAGAAGCTAGGGATGTGACAGATAGTAAATCAGTAAGATACATCATAGATCGCACCATATCTAGTAAAGTACGATTACGATGTTCGGACACACCATTATGCTGTGGTGTTCCGGGTGGCGTGAGCTGTGAAACCATTCCACATTGTTTTACGTGAAGGCCAAACTCGTAACTCAAATATTCTCCTCGACGATCAGATTGTAGAAACTTTATTTTATTGTTACGATGATTCTCCACTTCACTTTGAAATTCTTTGAACTTTTCAAATGTTTCAGACTTGTGCTTCATTAAGTAGATATACTTATATCTGCTCAAATCATCTGTGAAGGTCAGAAAATAACGATACCCGCCACGAGCATCAACACTCATTGGACCGCATACATCGGTATGTATTATTTCCAGCAAGTCAGTAGCTCGTTACATTGTTCCGGAAAACGGAGTTTTAGTCATCTTGCCCAAAAGGCACGGTTCGCAAGCATCAAATGATTCATAATCAAGTGATTCCAAAAGTCCATCTTTATGGAGTTTCTTCATGCGCTTTACACCAATATGACCTAAACGGCAGTACCACAAATAAGTTGCACTATCATTATCAACTTTGCATCTTTTGGCATCAATATTATGAATATGTGTATCACTACGACCGAGATCCAACAAACTACATTGGGTGTATGACCATCGAAGGTTTTATTCATGTAAACAGAACAACAATTATTCTTTGACTTTAAATGAATAACCGTATTGCAATAAACATGATCAAATCATATTCATGCTCAACGCAAACGCCAAATAACATTTATTTAGGTTTAACACTAATCCCGAAAGTATAGGGAGTGTGCGATGATGATCATATTAATCTTGGAACCACTTCCAACACACATTGTCACTTCACCCTCAACTAGTCTCTGTTTATTCTGTAACTCCTGTTTCGAGTTACAAATTTTTAGTAACCGAACAAGTATCAAATACCCAGGGGCTACTAGAAAGGTACACATCAATAACCTGTATATCAAATATACCCTTGTTCACTTTGCCATCCTACTTATCCACCAAATATTCAGGGCATTTACGCTTCTAGTGACCATTTCCTTTGTAGTAGAATCACTTAGTTTCAGGCTTTGGTCCAGCTTTGGGCTTCTTCACGGGAGTGACAACTTGCTTGCCATTCTACATGAAGTTCCCTTTCTTTCCCTTTGCCCTTTTCTTGAAACTAGTGGTCTTGTTAATCATCAACACTTGATGCTCTTTCTTGATTTCTACCTTCATTGATTTCATCATCATGAAAAGCTCGGAAACATTTTCGTCATCCCTTGCATACTATAGTTCATCACGAAGTTCCAGTAACTTGGCGATGGTGATTAGAGAACTCTGTCAACCACTATATTATCTGGAATATTAACTCCCACTTGATTCAAGCGATTGTAGTACCCAGACAATCTGAGTACGTGCTCACTGGTTGAGCAATTCTCCTCCATC
The DNA here is from genome assembly GCF_002162155.2 of Triticum dicoccoides. Taxonomy (NCBI): domain Eukaryota; kingdom Viridiplantae; phylum Streptophyta; class Magnoliopsida; order Poales; family Poaceae; genus Triticum; species Triticum dicoccoides. The sequence continues at coordinate 672,473,305 of NC_041389.1, read as the reverse complement.
TTTTAGCTATACAACTTGTTGGAGACTTCATATCTCTCAACTCAGGTATTTTCTTGAAATATTAACTTCAACTCCTGGAACATCTCATATGGTCCATGACGTTCAAAACATCTTTGAAGTCCCGATTCTAAGCCATTAAGCATGGTGCACTAAACTATCAAGTAGTCATCATATTGAGCTAGCCAAACATTCATAACGTCTGCATCTGCTCTTGCAATAGGTCTCTCACCTAGCGGTGCATCAAGGACATAATTCTTCTATGCAGCAATGAGGATACACCTCAGATCACGGACCTAGTCCGCATCATTGCTACTATTATCTTTCAACTTAGTTTTCTCTAGGAACATATCAAAAATAATAATAAACGGGGAGCAACATCGCGAGCTATTGATCTACAACATTATTTGCAAAATACTATCAGGACTAAGTTCATGATAAATTAAAGTTCAATTAATCATATTACTTAAGAACTCCCACTTAGATAGACATCCCTCTAATCAACTAAGTGATCACGTGATCCAAATCAACTAAACCATGTCCGATCATCACGTGAGATGGAGTAGTTTTCAATGGTGAACATCACTATGTTGATCATATCTACTATATGATTCACGCTCGACCTTTCGATCTCAAGTGTTCCGAGGCCATATCTGTATATGCTAGGCTCGTCAAGTTTAACCTGAGTATTCCGCGTGTGCAACTGTTTTGCACACGTTGTATTTGAACGTAGAGCCTATCACACCCGATCATCATGTGGTGTCTCAGCACGAAGAACTTTCACAATGGTGCATACTCAGCGAGAACACTTATACCTTGAAATTTAGTGAGAGATGATCTTATAATGCTACCGTCAATCAAAGCAAAATAAGATGCATAAAGGATAAACATCACATGCAATCAATATAAGTGATATGATATGGCCATCATCATCTTGTGCTTGTGATCTCCATCTCCGAAGCACCGTTATGATCACCATCGTCACCGGCGCGACACCTTGATCTCCATCATAGCATCATTGTTGTTTCGCCACCTATTGCTTCTACGACCATTTCAAGACTCCTTGTCATGTCTATGATCACATCCGAGACTCCGAACTACCTTCGGTATATCAAAACACATAAACTCATAATATAACCGTCATCGAACTTTAAGCGTGCGGACCCTACGGGTTCGAGAACTATGTATACATGACCGAGACTCGTCTCCGGTCAATAACCAATAGCAGAACCTGGATGCTCATATTGGCTCCCACATATTCTACGAAGATCTTTATCGGTCAAACCGCATAACAACATACGTTGTTCCCTTTGTCATCGGTATGTTACTTGCCCGAGATTCGGTCATCGGCATCTCAATACCTAGTTCAATCTCGTTACCGGCAAGTCTCTTTACTCGTTATGTAATGTATCATCCCGTAACTAACTCATTAGCTGCATTGCTTGCAAGGCTTATAGTGATGTACATTACCGAGAGGTCCCAGAGATACCTCTCCGACAATCGGAGTGACAAATCCTAATCTCGAAATACGCCAACTCAACATGTACCTTTGTAGACACCTGTAGAGCTCCTTTATAATCACCCAATTACGTTGTGATGTTTGGTAGCACCCAAAGTGTTCCTCCGGTAAACTGGAGTTGCATAATCTCATAGTTGTAGGAACATGTATAAGTCATGAAGAAAGCAATAGCAACATACTAAATGATCAAGTGCTAAGCTAACGGAATGGGTAAAGTCAATCACACAATTCTCTAATGATGTGATCCCGTTAATCAAATGACAACTCATGTCTATGGCTAGGAAACTTAACCATATTTGATTCAACGAGCTAGTCAAGTAGAGGCATACTAGTGACATTATGTTTGTCTATGTATTCACACATGTACTAAGTTTCCGGTTAATACAATTCTAGCATGAATAATAAACATTTATCATGAAATAAGGAAATAAATAATAACTTTATTATTACCTCCAGGGCATATTTCCTTCAAGGGGCGCGGGTGGAGCGGCAGGCGGGCGGGCGGCATGGGTGGAGAGGGCGGCGTGGAGCGGTGGCGGGCGGCACGCGACGGACGGGCGCATGGCGAGACGGGTGGGGGCGCGGCGCGGGCGAGATGCGGAATGAGTGGCCAGCACCCGCTCCTGAGTGGATAAGGTGATCTATGCAGTATGCCGTCAGCATGGTTAAAGATGCCACGTGGCAAACTATGGCGTCGGCTATGGCGTCGGCATAGATAGCATCTTTTTTTTTGCGGCAACATAGATGACATCTGAAAACTGAAAAATAGTACCACAACGCCAAGGGAAGAGCAATTTGACCAGTTTAAATACTTGGCTCATCCATATGAACCAAGCTCCGGTATTCATTAGACTTTCGTTAGGAAAACAGACAATTACTCTGAAACTTTCGGTGCCCGCCGGTCCGGTTTCCGGGCACTAAAGGTTTCAGAGTGATCATTCATTTTCCATGATGGATACCGGTGTTTTTATTTGTCAGCATATAGGAACACCTGGAAGCAACATCCGGGCCAAACCCACAGCAAGATCCCCTCCGTGTAGACCCGAGGCGACCGTTTCCCCCCTCCAGGTGCCGGCGGCGGCACCGTCCGTGAGGGGGGACACACCCCGGAGACGCGTGTGCCTCTTCAGACATGCCACCACACCACCCGGCATGTATGAGGGCCCAGTGAGACGCTCCGGTGGCATTGCTACCCCCAAGGCCCCAGTCTCGCCTAACCCTGGTGCGATTGACCACGAGATCTAGCCCTTTGACTTTCCACGGACGGGCTTTGACCAGTGGACCTCTCCACTCGGTTGTGTTAGGTCAGCCTATAGGAACATATGGGAGCAACATCCGGGCCAAACCCACAACAACATCCTCTCCGTGTAGCCCGACGCGGCCGTTTCCCCTCCCCCTCCATGTGCCGGCGGCGCCGCCATCCATGAGGGGGGCTACACCTCGGAGACGTGTGCTGCCTCTTCAAACATGCCACCACACCACCCGACATGTATGAGGGCCCGGTGGGATGCTCCGGTGGCATTGCTACCCCTAGGGCCCCAGTCCCGCCTAACCCTCGAGCGGTTGACCACGAGATCTAGACCTTTGACTTTCCACAGACGGGCTTTGACCAGTGGACCTCTCCACCCGGTTGTGTTGGGTCAGCCCATAGGAGCACCTGGGAGCAACATTCGGGCCAAACCCACATCAACATCCTCTCTGTTTAGACCCAACGCGACCGTTTCCCCCCTCCAGGTGCCGGCAGCGGCGCCGTCCGTGAGGGGGGCCACATCTCGGAGACACGAGCTGCCTCTTCAGACATGCCACCACACCACCGGCATGTATGAGGGCCCGATGCGACGCTCCGGTGGCATTGCACTAGTAGAAAACAGGGCATTTGTCCCGGTTGGTGAGGGCCTTTTGTCCCGGTTCTTGAACCAGGACTAAAGGGTCGTTACTAATGCCTCCCCCCTTTAGTCCCGGTTCTAACACGAACCGGCACAGATGGGCCTCCACATGGCCGGTGCGCCGAGCCCAGGCAGGAGGGCCTTTGGTCCCGGTTGGTGGCACCAACCGGGACCAAAAGGCATCCATGCGTTAGCATTTCAGTGGCTGGGGTT
>NC_041389.1:672464139-672469471 GCF_002162155.2 Triticum dicoccoides | reverse complement strand
GGGGGGGGTTGGGGGTTTTGGGGGGTTAATTTAGGTGTTTCATATATTGTGTTAGCTAGCTAATTAATAGAGAGAAGTGTCCTCTCTTATGTCCGTGCTTGGTCGACGCTACGTATTGTACATAGAGAGGCCCTCGACACGCTAGCTAGTAAGAAAATGAAGGGAACCATTAAGTACAGAAGTTCATCATGCATACTGAGAGAAGTGATCGATTGACCTCTCCTTCTCCGAGAGATTGGTCGAACAACAAGTTCTCGTATTATCTATCCGACGCTACTGGCTACATACATATACAATATGTAAGATCTCTTACAATCCCCTAGCAATTGAAATCAAGTTCCACATGGTATTCTCCGGCTTTATTGATGACGTGGTCAAGAAAGAATCCCGCCAATTCCTCTTGAATTGCTTTCATGCGATCTTGTTCTAGGAGTTCATCCCGCATCTTCCACGTCTAATTAGAAGAAGGGGGTTAATACATATATGAATGAAACTCAACAAAAATGATGGTGTAATAAAATGAAATTGTGAATATTATTGCTTACGCACTTCATATTGTCTTTTAGAGTAGCCCCGCTTATTTTTCAAAGTCGCGTTGTAGATGAACTCGCACACGTAGTATCCATAGAAATTATTCCCTTCTTCCTGCCACAAGCACTTTATGAGAAATAGAGGTCAATCAAACTGATAATGAAGCATTATAAATGGCATTGATGAAAGTACAGCTATAGAATCAACGGGTGATGCGCACAACTAGCTAGCTAGTAGTAATTACTTTCGGGTATGTATATCGCAGCTCCTTCGGTAGTCCCGGAACTTCTGCGGTGAACTGTTTCCAAACCCTGCAAGACAAAGAAAATAATTATTATTACTTGAGATATCAGGAATGAACAAAAAGTTGCCGATATGGTGCGATAATGATCGATTGAACTTACTTGTTGAGCATTTTAGTCATGTTCGCATAGGTTTTGGGATTTTTTCCTCTCGAGTCTAAGACGTTTACTACTCCCCGCTCAAGCTTAATCTCTAGAAGAACATAGTGGAATCTACGCACGCATGCATAACTCATCAATTACATTACTATAACCTCGCTCGAGTAATAAGGGAAACCGAATATGCACACGACAGTAACACTCACTGGAAGTTGTAAGGAAAGAGTATTAAATCTTTGTTTTGATTTTTGATCAACGATTGTAGCAAGTTGGCCTCGGCCTCTTTGGCATGCTTTGTAACCTGAATTTCATCTATGATATTTGTGTTAATGAACCCAATATCATACATTTCTTGGTTTTTGCACTCGACGATCTTCAATCCGCATAATATAGTGAGGATAATTAATTATAAATACATGAAAATGAAAGAGCCGAGCTATATATAGAGACTTAATGACAGAAATAGTACTTACATACAGTAGCAAAAGACCGTTAATTTATCGAGGGCCTTTTGATTGAAGAACTCGAAGAACTCCTCAAATGGAACAGTCAACAGATCAGTTCCAACGAGGTTGTGCTCCTCTCTAATATTCAGATACAAAGCATTCGTCCCCCAGACTCTCTGCAGGTTTTCATGTACCAATTATGGAATCTTCGCATCATCGTTGTTAGAGATTTTTCATCTTTGATGAGAGGCTTCCCGTACTCGTATCTGTGTTCGTCCACCTCCAAGAAATCAAAATGTACATCATCAGGCAGGTAATCTCCAAGATATTTATAACCGGGCACCGTCCCCGGAGCATTAGCGATGATGTCGCTAGACACATTGAGTGGGGGGGCACGATTGCTTTGCTTGTTCGCTGAGCTGGGCAATTTTTTTCCCAGCTGCTCGTTCTTTTAACCTTTTATCACTGACAGTACTTCCCGACCGGTTAGCTTCGAGATATGTCTTTGCAGTAATGTGCTCATAGTTGTTTTTCGGTGGAGACTTTGGTGGTTTCCTCAGGGCATCGATAGTGCGCTTTGCTTTCACCGGATCTACCTTCTCCTCTAGAGGTGGATGTCTCTTTGATTTCACCCCTTCAAAGAAGTCATTCACTTCGGTCTGCACGATCTTCGCGTTTTCCTCCTCGGTCCTCTCGTGCGGTAACTTCTCTAGAGGCTTGAGAGAAGGACCATATCTGTATTGCCTCCCGCCTCTGCTTGCTGTACTGCTAGACGCCGGAGCAGACAGAGTGGCTGCGGCGTCTGTCTTCTTTCGTGCTTGCTTACGAGGCAGAGGAGAAGGACTACGACGCGCCGGAGCAGCCAGGGCGTCGGCGGGCCTCTTCCGCCCTTGCTGGTGAGGCGGAGAAGGAGGAGGCTGCTGGCTGCTCGGGCGCGCCGGCGCAGGCGGAGAAGGAGGCGGAGTGCCACCACGCGCCAGAGAAGGAGGCCGAGTGCCCTGATCGTCACTCGCCGGAGGAGGAGGCGGTGGAGGAGGTGGAGTGCCCTGACTCGTCGGAGGATGAGGAGGAGGCGTCCAGTTCGGAAGCTTGATGAACTCCTTCCGCCATAGGCATGGAGTCTTCAGAGCAGAACCCAGCCGAGTCTCCCCTTCACCTGTAGGGTGGTCAAGATGGAGGTCCTCAAATCCCTCCGTTATTTCGTTCACCGTCACCCTAGCATATCCTTCTGGAATCGGACGATAGTGAAAAGTTGCGCCGGGTTCAGAAGGTCGAACTTGGCCGACAGCCGCCTTGACTTTTAAGTTCTGCCATTGCGTCATAAGGTGGCAATTTTGAGCCTCCGTGATAAAATTCATGGGGTAGCTACCAGGAGTTTTCAAGACATGCTCCGGTTGAAGCAGCTCGATGGAAGCCACGCTGCTTCTCCGCTGAGATGGCGGGGTAGCTTTGGGGGAAGCTTCGGTAGGTTGTTTGCTGCGATCTGCTTCTCGTTCATCTTGCCCTTGTACCCTTTCGTGCAGCGCCTGCAGTTGGCTCTACTCCAGTTTCTTCCTCCTCTCGTGGGTTTTGTAACCCACTACCTCCGGAAAACCAATATTCTACAGAATGGAGCCTGGTGTGCCTTGTGTCCGTCCAGGGTGCTCAGGATTCCCGAGGGCCATTGTGAGCTCGTCCTTCTCCCTGTCTAGAATGAACGTCCCTTGTTGCGCTGCATCGATATAGTGCCGAAGCCTGTTGACTGGTGTTTTCAGTTGCTCGTCCGTCCAACGACACTTCCCTGGTACAGGGTCCAAGGTTCCGCCAGCCCCGAAGAACCAAGTCCGGCAACGGTCTGGCCATTTCATTGTCTCTGGTTCGATCCCTTTATCAAGCAGATCATTCTCATCCTTGGACCACTTAGGCCAGGCTTTGAGGTAGCCACCTGACCCCGTGCGATGGTGAAACTTCTGCTTCACAGCATTTTGCTTGTTTGTCGCCGACATCTTCTTACTCTTTTCCGATGTCGTGTGGGCCACAAATGCGGGCCAGTGATCTCAGATCTTCTCATATTGGCCCATGAATTCTGGTGTCTCTTCTTTGTCGACAAAATTTTTCAGCTCTTTCCTCCACCTCCTGAATAGGCCTGCCATCTTCTTAAGAGCACAAGACTTGATTAATCGCTCTTTAACTGGCTTCTCCGGATCCTCCTCTGGCGGTAGGGTGAAATTTTCCTTCAGCTCAGTCCAAAGATCATCTTTCTGCATATCATTGACATAAGACACCTCAGGGTCTTCCTCCTTAGGCTTATACCATTGGTGGATGCTGATCGGGATCTTGTCCCTAACAAGAACCCCGCACTAAGCAGCAAATGCGTTCTTTGTCCGGATGGGTTCAATAGGTTCACCGTCGCGCGTGATTGCTGTGATCTCAAACCTTTCATCCGAGCTCAACTTTTTCTTCGGGCCTCGTCTCCTTACCGAAGTTGTGCTCGATCCGGAGGGCTAGAAAAAAGAAGAAAGAAGAGAGTTAATTAACATGTGTACATATACCAAAACAATGAATGCATCAATTAGCTAGTCAACACAGGCTTAACTAATATATGTACCTGGCCAGACTCGGTTCGGTCACCGGAGCCGTCATCATGGTCTCCTTCTTGCACTGTCATTGGGTCACCGGAGCCGTCCTCATGGTCTCCTTCTTGCACCGGCATTGGGTCAAAGGAGCCATCATAATTGCCTGGTTCTTCACCCTGTCCTTACAGACCATCGGTGTCGTTCAGAAACGATAAGACGACATCACTTCCATGTGCGATTATCTCCTCCAACATCACTTCTGTTGCTTCGTCTCGGGGGGTGTCCATAGTTTCTACAAATATTTACAACATGGCAATTATTATTCAAACATGACAGATATGGAATCATATTAATTAGTGGCCTCGACGCTGCTTCTCTAGGGTTTGGGGTGGCCTCGACAACGCTTCAAGGGGGTAATATCGACAACGACGAGATACATACACAGGAAAATAAATGTTATCGGGGAGGGGGTATATCGACCCCCCCACGTGTTGAAGTTATCGGGAGGGGGTATATCGACCCCCCACGTGTTGAAGTTATCGGGAGGGGGTATATCGACCCCCCATGTGTTGAAGTTATCAGGAGGGGTTTATATCGACAACGACGACATACGTACATGGAAAAATAATATTATCGGGGAGGGGGTATATCGACCCCCCCACGTGTTGAAGTTATCGGGAGTTTATATCGAGATGACATACGTACATGGGAAAATAATATTATCGGGGAGAGGTATATCGACCCCCCCTCGTGTTAAAGTTATCGGGAGGGGTATATCGACGACGACAGAGGAGAAGATCAAAGAAAAAAAAAGAAAAAAAGAGGAGAAGAAGAAAGGAATAGAGGGAGAAGAAGAAAAAATAGAAAATATTCTATTTTTTCTTCTTCTCCCTCTATTCCTTTCTTCTTCTCCTCTTCTTTTTCTTCTTTTTTCCTCTTCTTATTTATTTCTCCTCTTCTTCCTCTCCTCTTCTTCTCCTTTCTTCCTCTTCTTATTTTCCTTTTTCCTCTCCTTCTTTTTCTTCTTCTTCTTCCTTCTTCCTTCTTCCTCTTCTCTTCCTTTTTCTTATTTTACTTTTTCCTCTACACTAACCTAAAATGCACTAACCTAAAATCGATATCTACTAACAACCTAAATAAAAAATTAATACATATATGAAAAAACATATATAAACAAAAAATGCTATGAACATTATATTCATACATACATAGCCACATCCATTCATCATATAGCTACCACATACATATATACATTATATATATGAAAAAATGCAATGAACAAAAAAAATACACATCTATATATGAAAAAAGCACACTACTGAACACAGAGCCCTAACGGCGGCGGCTCACATCGGGGGCGGCCGGCGAGGGCGACGGCGGGGGCGGCGAGGGCGTCGGC
>NC_041389.1:672462685-672463700 GCF_002162155.2 Triticum dicoccoides | reverse complement strand
GACCGGGCGCGCTCGGTGGCGGCGGATGGCGTGGGCGTGGGCTCGGGGGCGACAGACGGCGTCGACGTGGGCTCGGGGGCACGGGCGACGGCGACAGCGGCGGGGCAGCCTGGCGGCGTCGAGGAGGTCGGCGTCGTCAGGGGCAACTGGGGATGAAATTCTGAATTTTTGCAAAGTGTTTGCTTATATAGCAAAGCCTTTAGTCCCTGTTCGTGCCACCAACCGGGACTAATGCACCCTTTAGTCCCGGTTGGTGCCACCAACCGGGACCAAAGGCCTCTTTTCAGCAGCCCAAAGGGTGGGAAGCGGCAGCCTTTGGTCCCGATTGGTGGCACGAACCGGGACTAAAGGGGGGGCATTGGTCCCGATTGGTGCCACGAACCGGGACCAAAGGGTGGCATTGGTCCCGGTTCGTGCCACCAACCGGGACCTATGGCATTGCATAGCGACGCGGTGGTGGGAGTTTAGTCCCACCTCGCTAGTTGAGAGCGTCGACCACCTGCTTATAAGCACTGCTGCCTCTTCTCCCTTGAACTCCTCTGAACTGCAGGCCTATGGGCCTAATCTGACACTGCTTTGCCTGTGGGCCTGTTGGGCCTTCTGCGGGCTTGAATCCTGACCCATGGTCGGGTTTCTAGTCGTATTCAGGCCGTGAGGGCCCAGTAGGAGGCACTTTTTTTGTTTTTTTTTTGTTTTTTTACTTATTGTTGCTATTTTTATTATTTTTTTCCAATTTTTTGGTTTTGTTTTCTGCATTATTTATTTTCTTTTGTTTTTTGCTTTATTTTTTAATTCTTTTTGCTTTTAGTTTTAGAAAAATTATGAACTTTCTGTTATTGCCATTTGTTTTCAAATTTGAAAACACTTTTTTTGTTTTTTTGTTTTCTTTCTTGCTTTATTTATTTTATTTTGTTTCTACTTACAACAAAATACTTATTGTTGCTATTTTAAAGTTTTTTTCCAGTTTTTTTGTTTTGTTTTCTGCATTATTTATTTTCTTTTATTTTTTGCTTTT
>NC_041389.1:672438086-672462194 GCF_002162155.2 Triticum dicoccoides | reverse complement strand
ATTTTTAATTCTTTTTAGCTTTTAGTTTCAGAAAAATTATAAACTTTCTGTTAGTGCCATTAGTTTTCAAATTTGAAAACACTTTTTTGTTTTGTTATTTTCTTTGTTGCTTTATTTATTTTATTTTGTTTGTACTTATTATTTTTTTATTTTGTTTCTTTGTTGCCATTATTCACTTATTGTTGCTATTTTTATTTTGTTTCCAGTTTTTTGTTTTGTTTTCTGTATTATTTATTTTCTTTTGTTTTTTGCTTTATTTTTAGTTCTTTTTGCTTTTAGGTCAGCAAAATTATAAACTTTCTGTTAGTGTCGTTAGTTTTCAAATTTGAATAGTTAAAATTTGAATTCTTTGAAATTTGTGTGAATCACAAGTTTGTGATTAACTTTACTAAAAAAATGAACATAGATGCGCATATAGAGAAAATTCAACCTAAATTCATAATAGTTGGCATGGTATCATCATAATAGTTGCGGGAGAAAGTCTTCACTTTTTCTTCGCTTGTGTCATTTGCTTATTGCGCCGTAACCATGGATAATCTTCATCGTTTATCAGGATGATGGGGTCAGCCTTGACTTTGAAGGGAGGAATTTCATGAAACTTTTCATAATCTTCAGACATGTCTGTCTTGCCCTCCACTCCCACGATGTCCCTTTTTCCTGAAAGAACTATGTGGCGCTTTGGCTCATCGTATGATGTATTTGCTTCCTTATCTTTTCTTTTTCTCGGTCTGGTAGACATGTACTTCACATAGATAACCTGTGCCACATCATTGGCTAGGATGAAAGGTTCGTTAGTGTACCCAAGATTTTTCAGATCCACTATTGTCATTTCGTACTGTGGGTCTACCTGTAGCCCGCCTCCTGACAGATTGACCCATTTGCACTTAAACAAAGGGACCTTAAAAATCATGTCCGTAGTCAAGTTCCCATATGTCCACTATGTAACCATAATGTGTCCTTTCCCCTCTCGGTGGCTGCATCAAAGCGGACACCGCTGTTTTGGTTGGTGCTCTTTTGATCTTGTTCAATCGTGTAAAATGTATTCCCATTTATCTCGTATCCTTTCCAAATTGTAACAGTCGAAGATGGTCCCCTGGACAACAAGTACAACTCATCACAAACAGTGTTGTCACCTCCGAGACATGTTTCCAACCAACTGCTGAAAGTCCTGATGTGTTCACATGTAATCCAGTCGTCGCACTACTTCGGGTGTTTGGAACGCAAACTATTCTTGTGTTCATCGACATAAGGGGTCACCAAGGTAGAGTTATGTAGAACTGTGCAGTGTGCTTGAGACCAAGAATATCCGTCCCTGCATATTATTGAGTCCCTTCCAAGCGTGCCTTTTCCAGTCAGTCTCCCCTCATACCGCGATTTAGGGAGACCTATCTTCTTAAGGCCAGGAATGAAGTCAACACAAAACCCGATGACATCCTATGTTTGATGGCCCATGGAGATGCTTCCTTCTGGCCTAGCGCCGTTACGGACATATTTCTTTAGGACTCCCATGAACCTCTCAAAGGGGAACATATTGTGTAGACATACGGCCCCAGAATGACAATCTCGTCGACTAGATGAACTAGGACGTGCATCATGATATTGAACAAGGATGGTGGGAACACCAGCTCAAAACTGACAAGACATTGCGCCACATCACTCCTTAGCCTTGGTACGATTTATGGATCGATCACCTTCTGAGAGATTGCATTGAGGAATGCACATAGCTTCACAATGGCTAATCAGACGTTTTCCGGTAGAAGCCCCCTCAATGCAACCGGAAGCAGTTGCATCATAATCACGTGGTAGTCATGAGATTTTAGGTTCTGAAACTTTTTCTCTGCCATATTTATTATTCCCTTTATATTCGACGAGAAGCCAATCGGGACCTTCATACTAAGCAGGCATTCAAAGAATATTTCCTTCTCTTCTTTGGTAAGAGCGTAGCTGGCAGGACCTTCATACTGCTTCGGAGGCCTGCCGTCTTTTTCGTGTAAACATTGCAGGTCCTCCCGTGCCTTAGGTGTATCTTTTGTCTTCCCATACACTCCCAAGAAGCCTAGCAGGTTCATGCAAAGGTTCTTCGTCATGTGCATCACGTCGATCGAAGAGCGGACCTCTAGGTCTTTCCAGTAGGGTAGGTCCCAAAATATAGATTTCTTCTTCCACATGGATGTGTGTCCCCCAGCGTCACTCGGAATAGCTAGTCTGCCGGGACCCTTTCCAAAGATTACGTGTAAATCATTGACCATAGCAAGTACGTGATCACCGGTACACATGGCGGGCTTCTTCCGGTGATCTGCCTCACCTTTGAAATGCTTGCCTTTCTTTCGACACTAATGGTTGGTCGGAAGAAATCGACGATGGCCCAGGTACACATTCTTCCTGCAGCTTCCCAGGTATATACTTTCGGTGTCAAGTAAACAGTGCGTGCATGCGTGGTATCCCTTGTTTGACTGTCCCGAAAGGTTACCGAGAGCGGTCCAATCGTTGATGGTCACGAATAGCAACGCCTTTAGGTCAAATTCCTCCTGTTTGTGCTCATCCCACGTACGTACACCGTTTCCATTCCATAGATGTAGAAGTTCTTCAACTAATGGCCTTAGGTACACATCAATGTTGTTGCTAGGTTGCTTAGGGCCTTGGATGAGAACTGGCATCATAATGAACTTCCGCTTCATGCACATCCAAGGAGGAAGGTTATACATACATAGAGTCACGGGCCAGGTGTTGTGATTGCTGCTCTGCTCCCCGAAAGGATTAATGTCATCCACGCTTAAAGGAAACCATATGTTCCTTGGGTCACGTGCAAACTCAGCCCAATACTTTCTCTCGATTTTTCTCCACCGCGACCCGTCAGCGGGTGCTCTCAACTTCCCGTCTTTCTTACGGTCCTCACTGTGCCATCACATCAACTTGACATGCTCTCCATTTCTGAACAGATGTTTCAACCGTGGTATTATAGGATCATACCACATCACCTTCCCAGGAACCCTCTTCCTGGGGGGCTCGCCGTCAACATCACCAGGGTCATCTCGTCTGATCTTATACCGTAATGCACCGCATACCGGGTATGCGTTCAGATCCTTGTACGCACCACGGTAGAAGATGCTGTCATTAGGGCATGCATGTATCTTCTGCACCTCCAATCCTAGAGGGCGTACGACCTTCTTTGCTGCGTATGTACTGTCGGGCAATTCGTTATCATTTGGAAGCTTATTCTTCAATATTTTCAGTAGCTTCTCAAATCCTTTGTCAGGCACAGCATTCTCTGCCTTCCACTACAGTAATTCCAGTATGGTACCGAGCTTTGTGTTGCCATCTTCGCAATTGGGGTACAACTCTTTTTTGTGATCATCTAACATGCGATCAAACTTTAGCTTCTCCTTTTGACTTTTGCATTGCGTCCTTGCATCGACAATGACCCAGCGGAGATCATCATCATCGGGCACATCGTATGGTTCCTCTTGATCTTCAGCAGCTTTGCCCGTTGCAGCATCATCGTGCACATCGTCTTGTTCTTCTTGATGTTCAGTAGCATCACCGTATTCAGGGGGCACATAGTTGTCATCGTACTATTCTTCTTCGCCGTCTTCCATCATAACCCCTATTTCTCCATGCCTCGTCCAAACATTATAGTGTGGCATGAAACCCTTGTAAAGCAGGTGGGTGTGAAGGATTTTCCGGTCAGAGTAAGACTTCGTATTCCCACATACAGGGCATGGACAACACATAAAACCATTCTGCTTGTTTGCCTCGGCCACTTCGAGAAAATCATGCACGCCCTTAATGTACTCGGAGATGTGTCTGTCACCGTACATCCATTGCCGGTTCATCTGCATGCATTATATATAATTAAGTGTGTCAAAAATCATTACAGAACATCATGAATAGATAATTAAGTGACCAAATTAATAGAAGTTCATCATCACATTAAAACCAAAGTACATACATAGTTCTCATCTAACAACATAAAGCTCCGCAGAGCATCTAAATTAATTAAACCATACATTGAAACTATGTAAAACATTTCAATGTGAAAACAAATGCGATCATAATCGCAACCAAGGTAACAACTGATCCAACGGCATAATGATACCAAGCCTAGGCATGAATGGCATATTTTCTAATCTTTCTAATCTTCAAGCGCATTGCATCCATCTTGATCTTGTGATCATCGACGACATCCGCAACATGCAACTCCAATATCATCTTCTCCTCCTCAATTTTTCTTATTTTTTCCTTCAAGAAATTGTTTTCTTCTTCAACTAAATTTAACCTCTCAACAATAGGGTTGGTTGGAATTTCCGGTTCAACAACCTCCTAGATAAATAAAATCTATGTCACGTTGGTCGTCATAATTTTCATAAACAATAAATGAACCAATAGTTATGAAAAGATAATATATACCACATCCGAATCATAGACATGACGAGGGCCAACGAGGGCGGATACCAAAACCATCGCACTACATAAGATGCAATAATAAAAGTAACAAAATAATACAATTATCTATCTAAACATACAAGTAAGAATATTTTTCCTTTCAGAAAGAAGATAAGAACAAGAGGCTCACCACGGTGGTGCCGGCGATGAGATCGGCGCGAGTGATCGACGGCGGTGAAGACGGGGATGGGGCGTGACAGACCACTAAACCTAGACAAATATTGAGGAAAATGGAGCTTGGAGGTCGAGCTTGGAGAGGAGAAAGCTTAAGTAGTGTGGCTCGGGCATTCCATCGAACACCTTGTGTGCATAGGAGGTGAGCTAGAGCACCACCAAGCCCTCTCCCCCTCGACTGCCAGAAAAAACAGATCAGTGTGCTCTGCTCTTACGCGAGGGGGTATATATAGGCACCTCATTGGTCCCGGTTGGTGGCTTGAACCAGGACTAAAGGGCAACCTTTGGTCCCGGTTCGAGTCACCAATCGGGACCAATGGTGGTGGGCCAGGAGTGAGGCCCATTGGTCCCGCTTCGTCCCACCAACCGGGACCAAAATGTCCACACGAACCGGGACCAATGGCCCACGTGGCCCGGCTGGCCCCCGGGGCTCACGAACCGGGTCCAATGCCCCCATGGGTCCCGGTTCTTGACTGAATCGGGACTAATGGGCTGACCCGGCCTGGACCTTTGCCCCCTTTTCTACTAGTGTTGCTACCCCCCAGGGCCCCAGTCCCGCCTAACCCTGGAGTAGTTGACCACGAGATCTAGCCCTTTGACTTTTCACCGACGGGCTTTGACAAATGGACCTGTCCACCCGGTTGTGTTAGGTCAGCCTATAGGAACACCTGGGAGCAACATCCGGGTAAAACCCACAGCAACATCCTCTCTGTGTAAACCCAACGCGGCCGTTTCCACCCTCCAGGTGCCGGTGGTGGCGCCGTCCATGAGGGAGGCCACACCCCGGAGACGCGTCACTACTAGGAAAAACGCTATAGATGATATGGACACTAATGGCGCACCACACATGTGGTGCGCCACTACTATATACTAATGGCGCACCATGTGTTGGTGCGCCATTAGTGTCCAAATACTAATGGCGCACCACATACACGGTGCGCCATTAGTAACAATTTTTTTCAAAACTAGTAATGGCGCACCAGTGGATAGTGCGCCATTACTAGTTAAACTAGTAATGGCGCACCACATCCATGGTGCGCCACTAGTAATTTTTTTTCAAATTTTTTTTCAGAACTAGTAATGGCGCACCAGGGTGTGGTGTGCCATTACTACACCCACGGTGCACCATTAGTAATTTTTTTTAATTTTTTTTAGTTTTTTATTTTATTTCAAAACTAGTAATGGCGCACCGTGTGTGTGGTGCCCCATTACTAGTTGAACTGCGCCATTACTAACTTGGCCCAAAAATTCCACCGAATGCACCCCCAGGGACCGCCTTTTCAGTTAAAAAAAAATAAAAGAAAATGATGGAAATGTCAAAAAGAATAAAATAAAATAAGTTTCCCATGTGACATGTGGTCTAGTTGTTGGGAAAATTTGCAAATTTGAATTTCGACTTTATTTCCAAAGTCTCTCTGGAATTTGTAAAATGGGCATAACTTTTGCATACTAACTCGGATGAAAAAGTTTTTTATATGAAAAATCATCTACTCGAAAAGTTACATACGAATTTAACTGGGGGAACCCCGTTAAACATTTTCAAAATCCTCAAAAACCTAACAGAAAAAAGTTACGGGGCTTTTATGATCTGGAGGCAAAAAAATTCAAAAAAATTCAAACCTACTAGTGGCGCACCGTTTGCTAGGTGCGCCACTAGTAACAGAAAAAAAAATTAGTTTCGAATTTTTTTCGGGATTTTTTTTAAATATGATACGTAATATGAACGGAAGTTTGAAATAATTTTTCAAAATTTTATCACACTCATGAACATGAACAAAGTCCTAAACATCAACAAGGTTTAATAGAATTGATATTCTAGATATATCAACAAGTGCCTGTGAAGTGAGCTGGTGTTGGGGTTGGATAGAACTCTGAAGTTAAGCGTGCTTGGGTTGGAGTAGTGTGAGGATGGGTGACCTTTTGGGAAGTTTGACCACGGAGTGTGATTTGACCTGAGATTAAGCATATGCATATTGACCTAATATTAAGCCATAGTGACCCGAGAATAAGGAAAAAATAAAAAAAATTGAATTTTTTCTAGAAACTTTTTTGAAAAAAAATTGTTACTAATGGCGCAAGTGCGCCCTTAGTATACCAGATACTAATGGCGCATCAGTGGTGCGCTATTAGTAAAAAATACTAGTGGCGTGGTACTAGTGGCGCACCAGTAGTGTGCCATTAGTAGGCAAAACTGGTGCGCCACTAGTAGGCCTTTTCCTAGTAGTGCGTGCCGCCTCTTCAGACATGCCACCACACCACCCGACATGTATGAGGGCCCGATGCGATGCTCCGGTGACATTGCTACCCCCATGGCCCTAATCCCACCTAACCCTAGAGCGGTTGACCACGAGACCTAGCCCTTTGACTTTCCACGGACAGGCTTTGACCAGTGGACCTCTCTACCCGGTTGTGTTAGGTCAGCCTATAGGAACACCTGGGAGCAACATCCGGGCCAAGCACACAGCAACATCCTCTCCGTGTAGACCTGACACAGCCGTTTCCCTCCTTTAGGTCACTAGTGCAGAACAAGGCTATAGCCCCGGTTCGTAAGGGGCTTTAGTGCCGATTCTGTAACCGGCACTAAAGGGTGGGGACTAAAGGTCCCCCCCCCCTTTAGTACCGGTTCAGCTCGAACCACAGCTAAAGGGCCACCACGTGGCACGAGCGATGACGGTGAAGCCTATCACATGCCAGTGTGGGATCTTTGGGTGTGAAACTTTTTCTTCGCGTGTGTCCCTTTGCGCCGTAACCATGGACAATCTTCATCATTTAACTGGATGGTCGGATCAATATTCACTTTGAATGGAGCAATTTCATCAAACTTTTCATAATCTTCTGACATGTCTGTCTTGTCATCCACTCCCACGATGTTTCTTTTCCCTGAAAGAACTATGTGGCGCTTTGGCTCATCGTATGATCCATTCGCTTCCTTATCTTTTCTTTTTCTCAGCCTGATAGATATGTCTTTCACATAAAAAACCTGCGCCACATCATTGGCTAGGACGAATGGTTCGTCTGCATACGCAAGATTGTTGAGATCCACTGTTGTCATTCCGTACTGCGGGTCTTCCCCGCCTCGTGTCATATTGAGCCATTTGCACCGAAACAAAGGGACCTTCAAACCACCTCCATAGTTAAGTTCCCATATGTCCTTCGCAGGAATCTTCTTCCTGGGGCGCTCGCCCTCGACATCACCAGGGTCATCGCGGCTGATCTAATAGCGCAATGCACCGCATATTGGGCACGCGTTCAAATCCTCGTACTCATCGCGGTAGAGGATGCAGTCATTAGGGCACGCATGTATATTCTGCACCTCTTAACCTAGAGGGCAGACAACCTTCTTCGCTTCGTACATACTCTCGGGCAATTCGTTGTCCTTTGGAAGCATATTCTTTATCATTACCAGCAACTTTCCAAATCCCTTGTCAGATAGACCATTCTCTGCCTTCCATTGCAGAAATTCCAGTGTGGTGCCCAGCTTTTTCTTGTCACCTTTGCAATTCGGGTACAACAATTTCTTGTGATCCTCTAACATGCGCTGCAACTTCTTCTTCTCCTTTTCACTTGCGCAGTTTCTCTTTGCATCGGCAATGGCCCGACCTGGATCATTAGCGGGCTCATCTGATGCCTCTTCTTCAGCTTCTTCCCGCATGGCCGGCTCAGCTTCTCCCCCCATTGTTGTATCATTGTATTCAGGGAACCCATGGCCAGGATAGTTATCGTCATCCTCTTCTTCTTCATTGTCTTCCATCATAACCCCTCTTTTTCCATGCTTGGTCCAAACATTATAGTGGGGCATGAAATTGGACTCAAACAGGTGGACGTGAATGGTTCTTGAGTTAGAGTAATTGTGCCCATTCTTACAGCCAGCACATGTGTTGGGTGGTAGGTGCGACATATGCCAACGGATGGCTTATCATTGTGGGAACCAGTAAGACATCACCGGTGCCTGGAAACGGGATAAGGCGAAGACATGCACGCCGGAGGATCTTACCCAGGTTGGGGGCTCTCCGTGGAGATAATACCCCTACTCCTGCTTTGCGGGGTCTCCGCATGATCACTAGATCGATAAGAAGCTACAAGAGGCTCCTTGATCTGTTCGGTGGGAGGAGGAAGAAGGGCAAGGCTAGCTCTCTTTTCTCCCTATGGTGGTGTCTAAAACTCTATGAGATCAACCCTTTGCATGGGTGTCCCGGGGGGTTTATATAGGCCTACCCCCCGGGGGTACAATGGTAATCCGGCTGGGTGCGGGTCCCGGCCGTCAGCGTCTACGACCGCCGGCTTCTCCGCCGGCTTCTGGGGCCCGCCGACTGGTGGGTCCCGTCAGCTGGCGGCCCATTGGTCGACAGGCCGGCCCCACCACTCGGAGGCCTTGTCAGGGGCTGGTTACTGTTGCCTCGCCTCTGATGATGAGGGCTTTGTTGAGGTAAGCATGGCTACAGTGCCGCCGCCTTGCGGGCTCTCACTGTAGCCTTACCTCGTCTTGTCTCCTTAATGGTGCGCGTGCCCCGGGGGGGGCAAGCCGGCTATAGGAAGCCGGCCTGGCCTTAGGCCGGCTGGCGGAGGCCAGGCCGCCTGCGGGCGTCTCTCTGACTGAAGGGGCCCGCCGCCTATGGGCCGTACTGGCGATCCGTCGTGGAGGGTGTCATGATCTGCATGGCAACAGTGCCACGCCGGACGGGTGATGGCAGTCCCGTACGGCATACTATAGCCATGCGTGTGCCGGGATTCGGGGGTGGCAGGGACCACTGTAGCCACGCCCTGTCCCATCATCGTTATGAGGGTGCAGACTTTTAGGGTATGGCCCATGGCCGCCTGCCAGGGGCCGGTTTCTTGGAGTAGATCTTCTAAGGCCGGCTTCTTAGAGTCGGCCTTTCCGCGGCCGGCTTCTGGGAGCCGGCCCTATCGTGGCGTCCTCCAAGAGAGTTTATGGCCGGGCCGCCTTCCGGTAGCCGGCCTATGTGATAGCCGGCCGGAAGAAGGTGGCCGCGTGTCTTGGGCGCTTCAAGGCTCGGTCGGCCCATTGTTTTTTCTGAGGGCCAAAGGGAGCCGGCTAGGCTACCCGTGGTCATTTACTCCAACAACATGGACAAGGCATAAAACCATCCACCCGCTTGTTTGCCCGAGCCGCAATCAGAAAAGTATGCACGCCATCAATACTGGGGAGAGCATCGGTCATCGTACATCCATTGCCGGCGCATCTTCATTACACACCACCGAATAGACCAAATTAATACAAGTTCATACATAAAGTTCAGATACAACACTTAATTGCAACATACAAATGACTCTCTAGCTAAAGAATTTAAATGCAACAACAAATGCGATCAAGATCGCAACTAAGGTAACAATTGATCCAACAACATAATGATACCAAGCCACACTATCAATGGCATATTTTCTAATCTTTCTAATCTTGAACCGCATTTTCTCCATCTTGATCTTGTGATCATCAACGACATCGGCAACATGCAACTCCAATTCCATCTTCTCCCCCTCAACTCTTTCCAATTTTTTTTCAAATACTCATTTTCTCTTTCAACTAAATTTAACCTCTCGACAATAGGGTCGGTTGGAATTTTCTCTTTCAACTCACCGCCACCGCGCCGCGCGCTCTCCGTCGCCATGCTATTCGTCGCCCCAGCACCGTCATGGCACCGACGTCGAGCTCCTGGGACGGCTCCAACATCCGCGACGACCACATCGATTTTCTCCGCAAGACGCGGCGGTTGCCAGACGAAGATCTTGTGCGGGTCCGTCTTGCGTTGGCGAGGGAAGTTTCGCCGGCGTCGGAGGAGAGCGAGCGAGTGATCTTCTACTCGCATTGCCTGCACGGCGTCGGCCTCCCCGCGCGCGGCTTCTTCCACGCGTTTCTTGACTTCTATCATCTTCAGCCGCACCACCTCACCCCCAACACGGTGGTGCTCCTTTAGGCCTTCGTCACTTTGTGCGAAGGTTTCCTCGGCGTCCTCCCCACCATCGAGCTCTGGGGGGGAGTTTTTCCAATCCAAGCTCAGCACGGTTGTCGCAGGCGTGCCGGCTCCGTGCGGCACCTTCACCGCCATGCTGAGGTCCGCCGCCGACAACCCGTTCCCTCCTATCGCACTGATCCAGTCGGTGAAGCTCTGTCAAAAGTCTTATTTCTACATGAAGAACGTCGTCCCAAATGGCGACTACGTCAACTTGCCGGCTTACGTAGCTGGCCCGCCGCTTGGGAGGCAGCCCTCGTGGTCCTTCCGGGCCAGGTCGCTGACGCCGGCTGGAGCTGGTGCCGTCGCCCGGCTTCGGGTGCTGATCCAATCGGAGCGCTTGACCGGGCCCGACTTGATAGCCGCCTTCGTCGAACGTCGGGTACTCCCGCTCCAAGGCCGCCCTCATCTGATCTGTCAGATGAGCGGCCGCTTTGACCCAAGCCGGCTCAGCACCAGAGAGATGCCTCACGACAAGGTATCTTACATGGTGAACTACATTGCTAACTGCAAGCTCACCGAGGAGTGGCAGTATGGCAAGGAACCATACTCTCGTGCCAACCCCCCGCCCATGGTAAGCCTTTCTTTCCTTTCTTCTTTTTCTTGTTGCCGGGTTCTTTTTGGCCGGCTTCTGACCAGTCGGCTTGTCTTCAGAACCCCCTTCTTCATCCTTCGACCGGGACCGCGGGACCGGAGCGCGAGTTTGCCCCTGACCGCGTGGTGGATGACCTTGACGACCCTGACTTGGTGGCGGCCGCCCTAGACGACAACGTCGTAGGGGAGGCGGCGAAACAGGCGGCTCCGGGTTCACCGCCGGCTTTGACGACTGGCCCGACGATGACGACGCCGAGCCCATTCCGTGCCGCCAGCCGGTGATCGACCCCCTAGGCGCTGGCCCGTCCGGTGGGCCGACCGCACGAGGCGGCACGCAGAAGCGTCGGGCGGCGCCGACTCTCTTCGGCGGCCGGCCGAAGAAGCCCAAGGGATCCGCGGCGGCGACCAAGCAGGACGAGGCGGCCGCAAAGGCGGCCCGCTTCCGCAAAGTGGTGAAGCAGCCGCAGGCGGTTTCGGCATAAGTGTTGATCTTTGCGCGTTCTTCTTTTATTTCTTTAGTTGATGCTCTTCTAAGTCTTTTCTCCGTTTCATCAACCAGGGCCCCGCTCTCTCTTGAGCGGACTACCGCCGCCTCCATAGTCGGCGGGGCGGGAGGATTTGCGGGCTCCCGCCGCATAGACCCCCGCGCCGAGCTCCAGGCGGCGACGGAGCAGAACGCGTGGGAGGAGCGGGAGGCGGAGGAGCGGAAGGCAGCCGCCACCGAGTCGGCCCGGGAGACAACGACGGAGTCAACGAGGCGCAGGCCGACGCGGCAGCCAGGGCCCAGGCGAAGGCCGAGGCCGCAGAGAGGGCGGCGGAGGCCCTGCGCAGCCAGCCTCTGCAACTTGTCATCCGCCTTTGCTCCGCGGCGCCCGACATCCCGATGCCCCCGTCGGAGGAAATCGACCGCGACCCGCCGGCGATGGAGAGGGAGGGGGGCGACGTAGTCATCTCAGAGGGTGAAGTGGTGCCGCCTCTGTCGGCCGGGACTGGCCAAGGCGGCCAGCCCGAGGTGCCGCCTGAGCAGCCGGCTGGAGGAGAGCCGACTGTAGGGGCGAATCTTGTGGTCTTGTCGCTGACTCGTCGGCGTGCGGGGAGGGCGGCTTCAGAGCCGGATCCGCAGGGGGCCGCCGGCTCTAGTTCATTGTCACACGACCTGGAGACGGCCACCGTCAGCTCGCCAGGGTGGATGCCGGGCAGTGGGACAGCCGCGTTGAGCTTGTCGGCACAAGATGTCCGTAGCCGGCTTCAGGCTCAGGCCACCGCGCTGAAGCAGTGCACCCAATAGTTTCTTGCGACACAGGCGGTCGTTCGGGTGAGTTTTCTTGCTCTTGATTTCTTCCGTGGGGGCGCGTCAGCGCACCCACTGGGTGTAGTCCCCGAGTTCCGAGTCGGTTGCTGAGCAGGCGGCTTGGAACTTCTCCGAAGACTTTGTTTTAATGACTTGTTCTTGCTCGCACCTTCGTCCTGTTTGCAGGACTATCACAACCTCCACGCCGCTACCTTTAACTCCCAGGTCCGGGAGGTGAACCAGAAGGCCGCTCTGTCGGAGAGCCAGCGTGAGTGCTTTGTCCTTTTATCTCATGTGGGGGCACGTCAGCGCACCCACTGGGTGTAGTCCCCGAGATTCGGTTCGACTCCTGAGCAGTTGGGTCGGATCTTTCTTGCCGACTTCTTTCTTAATTTCTTCTTCTTCATATTGGCAGGAGACAATGCCGACTTGAGGCAGCAGCTGGGCGTGGCCCAGACCGCCCTTCGCACCAAGGAGGGCGAGGTCAGCGCCTTGGCTCAGGAGCATGACCGCCTGGCCAAGAAACTGGACGACCAGGAGGAAAGCCACAAGGCGGCCCTGAAGGCGGCGCAGGATAGCGAGGCCGCCCTCAAAGCCGAATATGAAACTGAGGCGGCGAGCTGGGCCGAGGCAAGGCAAGCTCTAAGCGAAGGCTACGGCCGGGTCGAGGATTTGATTGACGGTAGGCCGCCTTCTTCTTCGTTCCTTTGCTTGTCCTTGCAAACCGGTTTGTCTCCTGACTTGTTCTGTTTCTTTCTTCTTTGTGAAGAGTACTTTCCTGGCTACTCCATCACCGCCAACCAAACCATCGAAGCTCACCGTGAGGCCCGGTGGCAGGCTGGGGTTGAGATCGCACCGGACGCCAGCCGGTCGCTTGAGGAGCAGCTTCTAGCGATCCAAGCCCGCCTCCAGCCGGCCTACCGCATGCTCCGCCGGCTTCAGCATGCCGGAGCACAGGTGCTGGCCGCCCTCTGGCCTGGCGAAGTAATTCCCCACACCCCCAGCCGTACTGCCGACTGGCTGGAGGTAGCAGTCGGCCGCCTCGAGGCCTGGAAGGCTTCAGCAGAGCGGTCCGGCGCCCGACAGGCGCTAGAGTTCGTCCGGGCTTGGTACCCTGGGCTGAATTTGGACCAGCTGCGCACTTGGCAGCAGGAGGCTGGCGAGGAACTAGAGGCGGTGCCGCCGGCTATCATCCAGCGTGCCTTGGCGATCACCGACTATACCGACACCAGCGCCTTTGCTCCTGAGGTAAACAAAGACAGCGTCGCGCAGCCAGAGGAATGATTCGGGTTGAACCCGACCGACGGTGAAGACTCGGCGGAGGAGATCGACTCCAGCGACGAGGGCGAAGAGGAGGAGGAGGAAGACGACGAAGATGCTGTGTCGGATGGTGAAGCAGCCAGCCAGCTTCAGCCTGACCGTGCCTCCAGCAACGAGGCACGTGCAAATTCTCCGCCTGCCGCAGGCGATGATCAGGCCGAGACTCGCCAGTCGGCCACTCCTCCAGCCGACACCGCCGTCTCCACCAATCTGCCTGACGCCCCGGACGCTCCCTTGGCTTGATTCTCTGTTTTTACTTTCCTGCTTGTCACTCTTTGAACAGCTTTATTAACTTTGCGCAATTCCACCCACTGGGGGTGTATTCAGACTTTGTTGAATGCCGGCCTCTCTAAGGCCTTTTGTGTAGATATTATTATGCATGTGCTTGGCTTCCATTCCTACTTGCTTTTTATCTTTCGGCTTTTTTCCTTTGCCGCCTTCCCAGCCGGACAGCTGCTCTACAGTCTGTGGCCGGGTAAGGAGTTCAGCCGTCTGGAAAGGCAAGTACTCAAGCTTTCTTAGATTGTAGCAGAGTAAGAAGGGAAGCCGGCCAGCCGGCTGCTTCGACAGCCGGTTGGTGAGGGGGGAGCCGGCTTGTGTTATGTAAGTTCGTTAGTCCTTAGCCGTTTTTCATGTGGGCCTCCTTTTCCGCCTTTGGCTCTTGCTAGTCGGGCAGCCGATTCTTCGAGCTGTTACTTTCACAAGAGAGGGCTTGGGTGCCGGCACATTACTTGTCTGACTGCAGGTAGAACTTGGACATAACTCAAGGCGGCAAGTCCCCGGGCCGACTAGTCGAACCCGGTGCCGGACGAAAAAAACGAATGTAGTGGCATAACAATGGGTATGATACCCGGCATTCATAAATAAAAGAGGGTAGTCCCCGAGAACTCCTCGGGGAGCCTGTTGTCTCATACTTAATACAAAGGGTAGCGTTATACATACTGCATTTCAACTGTAAAATCTTCGAAGAAGATTGGCGTTCCACGGACGCTCCGACTCCTTGCCGGAATCGTCTCTCTTGCGTGCCTTCGGCTTCGGCGCGTCGATTAGGTAGTAGGAGTCGTTTCCTAGAGCCCGGCTGATGACGAAGGGGCCTTCCCAAGGGGCCGAGAGCTTGTGCTGGCCGGCTGTTCGCTGTATCAGCCGGAGCACAAGATCTCCCTCTTGGAAAGCTTTTGGCTTGACCCTCTGACTGTGATAATAGCGTAGACCCTGTTGGTAGATGGCAGACCGGCTGAGGGCTAACAGCCGGCTTTCTTCCAGCAAGTCGACGCCGTCTTCTCGTTCTTCCTTAGCCTCCGCCTCCGTGTACATGGTGACCCGAGGTGAGTCGAACTCGATGTCAGTTGGGATGACAACCTCGGCACCATATACAAGGAAGAAGGGGGTGAAGTCGGTTGACTTGTTTGGGGTAGTGCGTAGACTCCAGAGGACGGCCGGTAGCTCGTCGAGCCAGCAGCCGGCCGAACGCTCTAGTGGCACGACCAGTCGGGGCTTGATGCCGGAGAGGATGAGGCCATTTGCTCGCTCGACTTGGCCGTTTGACTGCGGGTGGGCAATGGACACTAAGTCCAGTCGGATGCCCTGTGTCGCGCAGAAACGTGTCAGTGCTCCCTTGGCAAAATTCGTGCCGTTGTCGGTGATGATGCTGTGTGGTACTCCATACCGGGATGTAATGTCTGCAATGAATGTCACGGCAGTCGGCCCATTCAGTTTCTTGCTCGGCTTTGCTTCAATCCACTCGGTAAATTTGTCCACGGCGACAAGCAGATGTGTCATGCCGCCGCGCGCCATCTTGAATGGGCCGACCATGTCCAGCCCCCAGACGGCAAAAGGCCAAGTGATGGGGATGGTCTTGAGTGTAGAAGCCGGCAGGTGTTGCTTGGAGCCGAAGATTTGGCACCCTTTGCAGTGTTTGACTAATTCCTTGGCATCCTCCAAAGCAGCCGGCCAGAAGAATCCATGGCGGAAAGCCTTGGCGACGAGTGCCCTGGAGGCAGCATGGTGGCCACATTCGCCTTGGTGGATGTCTTCGAGGATTGCTACGCCTTTCTCTGGCTCGACGCAGCGCTGGAAGACTTCGGTAACACTGCGCCTAACAAGCTCTCGGTTCATTATTGTGTATGCTCCGACTCGGTGTTGGACTTGTCTTGCCGAGATCTCGTCAGTCTGCAGCTCTCCGTTTATCAGGAAATGGAGGATGGCTGGGCCCATGATGGAGCCGTGACTTCTTCGATTGCCAAAACGGCTACTGCAACCAGGGTGGGCGGGCTGGGTTGTGAGGAGTTGGAGTCGGCCGCCGCCTGCTGTGTTGCTGCAGTCCCCGGGCCGGCTGCAGTAGTCCCTGGGCCGGGTTCAACTATGGCAGTCCCCGAGCCGGCTGCCGAAGTCCCCGAGCCGCCTGCCCGGTCCCCGAAGTCGGATCCGACTGCGTCGGGGTCAGGCGGCATGAAGATGGAACTGGATTCCGGAGATGGCTTGACAGATGGCTTGAGGAGGCGTTGGAGGGCGACGCCAGTTGGTATATCCTGCCGGGTGGAGCCTATTTGTGCCAGGGCATCTGCTTGCTCGTTGTCGTCCCGTGGCATGTGGAGGAACTCGCACCCCTCAAAATATTCACTGATCTGCTGAACGAGGAAACGATAGCTTGCCATGTTTGCATCCTTGGCGTCCCAGTCGCCGGATGATTGCTGAACCACTAAGTCTGAGTCGCCATAACACAGGATCCGGCGGATGCCGAGTTCCTTGGCTAGCCGGAGCCCGTGTATGAGCGCCTCGTACTCGGCCACATTGTTGGAGGCGGCAAAGTGGATTTGCAATGTGTATCTGAGTTTGTCGCCTTTGGGAGAGGTGAGGACGATGCTGGCTCCCAAGCCGGTGTGCATCTTGGACCCGTCAAAGTGCATCCGCCAATGAGTGGAGTCGGGGGTCAGTGGCAGGTACTGGGTTTCGGCCCAATCGATGAGGAAGTCGGCCAATGCTTGGGACTTGATGGCGGTGCGGGGCTGATAGTAGATTGTGTAAGGAGCCAGCGCAATGGCCCATTTCACCACTCAGCCGGATGCATCCCAGCTGCCTATGATCTCGGCAAGCAGGGCAGTGCATACGACCATGATGGGATGTTCTTGAAAGTAGGGCTTGAGTTTCTTGGAGGCGAAGTACACACCGTAGCACATTTTCTGATAGTGCGGGTAGTTCTGCTTTGAGGTGGACAGTAATTCGCTCAAATAATATATCGGCCTCTGGATTAGCTGAGCTCGGCCTTCTTCTGGACGCTGGACCATGATGACTGTGCTCACCACCCGGCTGGTGGCGGCAATGTAGAGGAACATGGGCTCTTTCCCAGTTTGGGCCGCCAAGACAGGTGGTGTGGACATCATCTTCTTCAACTCGTGGAAAGCTTGGTCCGCCTGGTCATTCCACTCAAAGTGAGTGGACTTCTTCATGAGTCCATAGAGGGGGAGAGCCTTCTCTCCGAGTCGGCTGATGAAGCGGTTCAAAGATGCCAGGCATCCGGTGAACTTTTGGACATCTCGCAGCTTGGTGGGGATCTTCATCCTCTCTATGGCCTTGATCTTCACTGGGTTGCATTCGATGCCGTGTTCGGAGACCAGGAAGCCTAGAAGCTGGCTGGCTGGTACCCCGAACACACACTTCTCCGGGTTGAGCTTGATCTAAAACCGGCGCAAATTCTCAAAGGTCTCCTTGAGGTCTTCCAGCAAGGTGTCGTGTTTCTCCGTCTTCACCACAACATCGTCTACGTAGACGTGGGCATTTCTGCCGAGTTGCTTGAGGAGGCATTTCTGCATGCAACGCTGAAAGGTGGCACCGACATTTCTCAAGCCAAATGTCATGGTCAGGTAACAGAAAGCTCCGGATGGGGTGATGAAGGCGGTCTTCAGGCGATCAGCTGGGTCCAACTTTATCTGGTGGTATCCTAAGTAAGCATCCAAAAAACTCAACAGCTCGCATCCGGCTGTGGAGTCTATCACTTGGTCAATCCATGGCAGGGCAAAAGGATATTTAGGGCAGGCTTTGTTGAGGCTGGTGTAGTCAATGCACATGCGCCACTGCTTGTTCTTCTTTAGCACTATGACTGGGTTGGCGAGCCATTCAGGAAAGAACACTTTCATAATGAACCTGGCTGCCAGAAGCCGGGCTATTTCCTCTCCAACCACTCTTCTCTTCTCTTCTAACAGGCAGCGCAAGGGCTGCCTGACCGTCTTGGCGTCAGATCGGACGTGTAACTTGTGCTCGGTGAAATCCGTCGGGACACCCGGCATGTCTTTGGGAGACCATGCGAAGATGTCCCGATTCTCACGGAGGAAATTGACGAGCTCGCCTTCCTATTTGCTGTCGAGGCCGGAGCCTACAATAGCATACCTCTCCGGGTGGTCCAGGTCCAGGGGTATCTTCTTTGTCTCTTTGGCCGGCTGGAAAGAACCTTGAGCTTCACATTCTTTGGGGTCAGGGGACAGGGCCGGCTGCTTGCCAGCCATGGACACAACTTGATTCAGCATCTTCTTTTCTTCAGCGATCACAAGGGACTCGGCCAGCCGGCTGCTAGCCGCCGCACATTCAGAAGACTTCTTATGGTCTTCGGCTATGGTGATGATGCCCTTGGAACTCGGCATCTTCATCTTGAGTTAGGCGTAGTGGGGCACAGCCATAAACTTGGCCAACGCTGGTCGGCCAAGCAATGTGTGGTACGGGCTCTCCAGATCTACTACCTCAAACCATATTGCCTCTCGGCGGAAATGATCTTTGCCCCCAAAGAGGACATCCATCTTGATCTTGCCGATTGACGAGCAGGATAGGCCGGGTACGATGCCGTGGAACACAGTCCGGCTTGGCATGAGTTGTTTCGGCATGATGTTGAGCTTCTCCATGATGTCTCGGTACAGTATGTTGATGTTGCTCCCGCCATCTATCAGCACGCGGGAGAAACGGGCAGCACGCCTTTCTGTCGCGAGGGTGGCGTCCAAAACCAAGGCATAGGAGCCAGGAGACGGCATCACCTCTGGGTGGTCGGCCTGGCTCCAGCTGATGGGCTTCTCGACCAGTGCATAAACTCGGGGTTACTGGAGGCGACCGTGTTGACTTCTTGCTGCTGTCGGCGCCAGCTGCGCCGATCTTCTGCCTGGCTTGTAAACACAATGTAGGCGGCGTGCTCGTCAGGGAACTCGTATTCGATAGCTCCGACTACTGGCCGAGCGGCCGGCTGCTGTGGGGAGGAGGCGGCTGGCCTGTAGGCGGAGGCGGCAACAGTCCCTCGCCCTTGGAGATTCGGGTGAGCCAATGGCACTTCTGAGTTGTGTGGTTGGACGGCTTCGTGCCGCTGTGGAACTTGCAGGGGGCATCGAGGGTTTGCTCGTAGGAGAAAGCCGGCTGCCAAGCCGGCCTACCGCCCTTTTGCTTCTTGGGTGCCGGCCGCCCCTCGGGCTGCTCGTCTTCGACTGTAGCCACCTTCCGGCTAGTGGAAGGCGGCATAGGGGCCTTACGTTTGTGGTCTTTTTGATACGGGCGTCGGCTTGATTCTCCAGCCGGCGTCTTGGGAGCCGGCGCCAGCACTTTTCCGGAGGCGTCTACCTGGAGCTCAGTCTTCATTCAGGAATCGGCCGTGGCATACTTGTCCGCTATGATCAGCAGCTCGTTGGGGGTAGATGACTCGTCGCAGAGGAGTCGGTGCTTGAGGAGAGTGCCCTCTCTGCACCCGGCGGTAATCTATGGCTTGAACCTCGTGCACCCCTTCGCAGGAGTTGCAGAGCTCGGCCCAACATGTGAGGTAGTCGCGGGTTGATTCATTGGGCCCTTGTACACACAAGGAGAGCTGTCGGGGCTTGGGAGCCCGTTTGGAGGTGCTGGTGAAGTTGCATATGAAAGCTTCGGTGAAGTCCAACCAGCTGTTGATGCTGTAAGGCTTGAGGCTGTTGAGCCAGGTGCATGCCGTGCCTTGGAGCATCAGGGGGACATATTTCACGGCAACGCATCTGTTGCCGTTTGCTATGTGAACTGCGGTGGAGTAGTCGGTCAGCCAATCTTCCGGCTTCACAGAGCCGTTGTACTTGGGCGTGTCTGTTGGGAGCAAGAACCCTTTGGGAAAGGGCTCGTCGTGGATGCAGGGGCCGAAACAAGGAGGGCCGACATCATCTTCTTCTTCCAGGGCCAGGGATCGCGCAAGGCGGTCGATCCGATGGCGGGCATCATTCTCACCGACTCCTTCACGGCGACCAAGTTGGACGCTGAGAGTCGGATGTGCGACAGGCGGTGGGGTGGGATATCTCTCCCCGCGAGGTGGAGGAGGAGGCGGGTTGCCTCATTGTTCCACACCTCGAGGGCGGCCTTCTGCGTCACGCTCGATGGTGATTCGAGTCCGGCTGCGGCTAGCTGCCGGCTCCTTCTCTTGTCTTGCACGGGCGCCGCCCGCAGTCGGCATGCGCAACGTCGCGCCATGGTCTCGGCGAGGGGGGCTTCCAGCCCGGACGCCGGCTTCGTGCCGCTTTGCGGCCGCGTCGATTAGCTGTTGGATGCGTCTGGTCATGTAGGGGAGCTCGTCGCCCCCCAGTCCGTTTAGCTCGTCCATGATCGACTGGGCGGCTCATAGATTCTCGAGGGGCATGGCGTAGACTGGGCGGTCTGCTCCCAGAATGCTGGCAATGGCCGCGCCGCGTTTCTTGACGACGCCGACTTGGTTGGCCCTTCTAGAGGCGGTGTGTCGAAGGCGGCGCGGTCGACTTCACGCTGGTGGGCTTCAGTGAGGCGTCTCATGGAGGCTATCCTCTGGCCCTCCGCAAGGAGAGCAAGGCGGCGTGCCTCCAGCGTCTCGGCGTCAGCGTCCGCCAGGATGGGGGCGGACAGATCGTGCAGCGTTGCCTGCAGGGCGTCGCGGGCGTTCTCGTCGGTGGTGACGCCGTGTCTGATGACTAGCACTTCGGTGACTGTGCTGCCGCCGCTGTCGGCCCGAGGGAGAGGGTCATCGAAGATGATCACGTTGGTGGGGAAGGCATCGAGCGACACCGTGTCGGAGTCGACAAGCATCGGGTCGGTGGAGCCAACCGACTCCAAGTCCGCGGTAGGCTCGCCGGAGATGTGGAGTTGGTCGAGGAGGCTGATGAGGCGGCTCTCAGGGCAGCACGTGCCTGCGTAGGATGTGAGCTCGTCGGAGATGCAAGCCTCGCCAAGAAGATCGGCGAGGCAGCTCGCTGCGCAGGCGTCGTCGATGCTTTGCAGCGTGTCGGGGCAAACGCCATCGGGCGTGCCGGGCTGGCTACGCTCGCTGGGGAGGAAAAGGGTTCCCGTCCAGAGCAGGTCTCTGGACGATGGTGCACCTGGCCCCACGGTGGGCGCCAAATGTCTGGTGGTAGGTGCGACATATGCCAACGGATGGCTTATCATTGTGGGAGCCAGTAAGACATCACCGGTGCCAGGAAACGGGATAAGGCGAAGACATGCACGCCGGCGGATCTTACCCAAGTTGGGAGCTCTCCGTGGAGATAATACCCCTACTCCTGCTTTGCGGGGTCTCCGCATGATCACTAGATCGATAAGAAGCTACAAGAGGCTCCTTGAGCTATCCGGTGGGAGGAGGAAGAAGGGCAAGGCTAGCTCTCTTTTCTCCCTATGGTGGTGTCTAAAACTCTATGAGATCAACCCTTTGCATGGGTGTCCCAGGGGGTTTATATAGGCCTACCCCCCAGGGGTACAATGGTAATCCGACTAGGAGTGGGTCCCGGCCATCAGCGTCTGCGACCGCCGGCTTCTCCGCCGGCTTCTGGGGCCCGCCGACTGGTGGGTCCCGCCGGCTGCCGGCCCATTGGTCGACAGGCCGGCCCCACCGCTCGGGGGTCTTGTTGGGGGCTGGTTACTGTTGCCTCGCCTCTGATGACGAGGGCTTTGTCGAGGTAAGCAAGGCTATAGTGCCGCCGCCTTGCGGGCTCTCACTGTAGCCTTATCTCATCTTGTCTCCTTAATGGTGTGCGCGCCTCGAGGGGGGGAGCAAGCCGGCTATAGGAAGCTGGCCTGGCCTCAGGCCGGCTGGGGGACGCCAGGCCGCCTACGGGCGTCTCTCTGACTGAAGGGGCCCGCCGCCTACGGGCCGTACTGGCGACCCGTCATGGAGGGTGTCATGATCTGCATGGCAACAGTGCCACGCCGGACAGGTGATGGCCGTCCCGTACGACGGACTGTAGCCATGCGTGTCCCGGGATTCGGGGGTGGCAGGGACCACTGTAGCCACGCCCTGTCCCATCATCGTTATGGGGGTGCAGACTTTCAGGGTACGGCCCATGGCCGCCTGTTAGGGGCCGGTTTCTTGGAGTAGATCTTCTAAGGCCGGCTTCTTAGAGTCGGCCTTTCCGCGGCCGGCTTCTGGGAGCCGGCCCTATCGTGGCGTCCTCCAAGAGAGTTTATGGCCGGGCCGCCTTCCGGTAGCCGGCCTATGTGATAGCTGGCCAGAAGAAGGCGGCCCCGTGTATTGGGCGCTTCAAAGCTCGGTCAGCCCATTGTTTTTTCTGAGGGCCAAAGGGAGCTGGCTAGGCTACCCGTGGTCATTTACTCCAACAACATGGACAAGGCATAAAACCATCCGCCCGCTTGTTTGCCCGAGCCGCAATCAGAAAAGTATGCACGCCATCAATACTGGGGAGAGCATCGGTCATCGTACATCCATTGCCGGCGCATCTTCATTACACACCACCGAATAGACCAAATTAATACAAGTTCATACATAAAGTTCATATACAACACTTAAATGCAACATACAAAAAACTCTCTAGCTAAAGAATTTAAATGCAACAACAAATGCGATCAAGATCGCAACTAAGGTAACAATTGATCCAACAGCATAATGATACCAAGCCACACTATCAATGTCATATTTTCTAATCTTTCTAATCTTGAACCACATTTTCTCCATCTTGATCTTGTGATCATCGACGACATCGGCAACATGCAACTCCAATTCCATCTTATCCCCCTCAATTCTTTCCAATTTTTTTTCAAATACTCGTTTTCTCTTTCAACTAAATTTAACCTCTCGACAATAGGGTCGGTTGGAATTTCCGCTTCACATACCTCCTAGATAAAAATATCTATGTCAACTTCATGGGCACAATTTGTCATAAACACGAAATGCAACAAATAGTTTTAAAAGAGTATATACCACATCCGAATCATAATACGAACGAGGGCCGACGGGGACGGATATCAAAACCATGGCACTATGTAAAACAAACAACGTACGGGTAAGATAATTATACAAGTAACTATATATCTAAATCACACAAACATGGTTTTTTTTATATAAAAAAGATAAGAACAAGAGGCTCACCACAAGGTGGTGTTGGCGATGGGCCGGTGCGGACGATCGACGGTGGTTACGACGGAGACGGGAAGGCACTAAGTAAACCACACCTACATATGCAAACTAAGAGTTATTTTAAGCTCAAATTGCATATAAATCAAATATACTACCACATATAATTCCTCCCAAATTACTAAAACCCACAAATTAATCATTATATAAAGCATTGCAAGAGCTAATCTAGCAATGAGAGATGAAAGGACAAAGTTGCTAACCTTTGTGATCACTTGAATGGATGGGGGCCTTCAAATCTTGACAAAATTTGGGCAAAATGTGTGATGAGCTCAAGGGGAGAAGAGGAAGAACATAGAGGAGAGGAGAGGGGAAAGGGGGAAGAACAGAGTGAGCTGGATGAAGGGTTTATATGCAGGATGACCTATAGTACCGGTTCGTGGCACGAACCAGTAGTAAAGGTGCAGGACGGGCACCAGTCTGACAACATCCTGCCACTACGCCCTTTAGTACTGGTTCATGGCACGAACCGGTGCTAAAGTTTCACCACGAACCGGTACTAAAGGGAGCGGCCCGCCTAGCCGTTGGAACCGACACTAATGGTCACATTAGTGCCGGCTCAGTTTCAAACCGGGACTAATGCTCTGCACATTAGACCCTTTTTCTACTAGTGGGTGCCGGCGGCGGCGCCGTCCGTGAGGGGGGCCACACCCCGAAGATGTGTGCCGCCTCTTCAGACATGCCACCACACCACCCGGCATGTACGAGGGCCCGGTGCGATGCTCCGGTGGCATTGCTACCCCCAGGGCCCTAGTCCCGCCTAATCCTGGAGCGGTTGACCACGAGATGTAGCCCTTTGACTTTCCACGGACGGGCTTTGACCAATGGACCTCTCCACCCAGTTGTGTTGGGTCAGCCCATAGGAACACTTGGGAGCAACATCCGGGCCAAACCCATAGCAACATTTTTGTGTAGACCCAACACGTCCGTTTCCCCCATCCAGG
>NC_041389.1:672376691-672436529 GCF_002162155.2 Triticum dicoccoides | reverse complement strand
GGTCCACACCTCGGAGACGTGTGCCGCCTCTTCAAACATGCCACCACACCTCCTCGCATGTATGAGGGCCCGGTGCTACGCTCCGGTGGCATTGCTACCCCCTAGGGCCCCAGTCCCGCCTAACCCTAGAGCGGTTGACCACGAGATCTAGCTCTTTGACTTTCACGGACGGGTTTTCACCAGTGGACCTCTCCACCCGGTTGTGTTAGGTCAGCCCATAGGAACACTTTGGAGCAACATCTGGGCCAAAATCACAGCAAGATCCCGTCCGTGTAGACCCGACGCGGCCGTTTCCCCCCTCCAGATGCCGGCGGCGGCGCCGTCCGTGAGGGGGGCCACACCTCGAAGATGCGTGCCGCATCTTCAGACATGCCACCACACCACCGGTTGTGGTAGGTCATCCCATATATAGAAACACTTGGGAGCAACGTCCCCTCTGTATAGACCAGATGCGGCTATTTCCCCCCTCCAGGTGCCGGCCAGCGGCGGCGCCGTCCGTGAGGGGGGTCACACCCCTCGTATAGAACCGAAAAATAATGTATGTATGCTTATATTAACACGTGCTACATGTAAGTTAGTCAAATAGTAATACGTAAAAAAACATGAAATATAGTTATGCAAAAAAAATATAGATATGCCGACGGCAAGCCGTCGGCATAGCTGCGGCCCGTGCAGATGGACGGCGCGCCGCGGATCGATGACGTGTCATCTATGCCGAAGGCAACCGTCGACATAGATCTTGGTCGGTGCACTTTGGATCGATGACGTGGCACCCGTATCTATGCCGACGGCTGTCCTTCTCCGCCGTCGTCATAGATCCGACGCTGTTAGCCGCCCGTCACGAGCGTGGTCGCCGGGCCCGCAGCTATGCCGATGGCTCATGTATGCCGACGACAGCTGTAGGCGTAGCCTGGGCTAAGCCGACGGCCGTTCTGTGCCGACGGGGGCCGTCGACGTATCCTGGGATAGCCCGACGGCCATTGTACGCCGACGGCCTGGGCTTAGCTGTCGGCATAGCCTGGAGTAGGCCGACACGGGCCGTCGGCATATGTTTGGCCGTCGGCATCGAGCCTTGTTCTGGTAGTGGTTGCCTATCGCAAGTTATTTCACTGTAATGAAGCCCTAGAAGTTGAATTACATGCTCTGCTGGAAGGGCTTAACTAAATTGGCGATTGAGCATTCGAACACCACGATTATGGTGCAGTCAGATTGTGCCTCGGCTCTCAAAGCGCTCTGCTTCTTTGGACAGATCGACTTATGGCCACTTCATTTAGGAGATTAAGTTCTACTTTTTATAATTCAAAAAGAAGGGTTTGCCCCTCCGATTTCTGTTAAGGGAAACCAAAAGCGAGCTACAAACACCAGTTTTTAGCGGACTCGAACCACAGATCCATCTACATCTAAAGCATGGTTACCCCACTAAACGCAACAAACCAACCAAAAGCAAGTGCAACCGGACAAGGACAGATTAAGTTTTTTTTTTGAAGTGATAGGATTTTTATTCCTGTAAAAATTACTCGTGAGCAGAATAGGGTTGCAGATTGTTTAGCAAATTTTGGATGGTGTGGAGATAGCACATCATGTTGGCTTGGGCAACCTCCCTCGTCTGTCAATGAATTAGTCGTTGAAGATTGTAATTCTGTAATCGTGGAATAAAACCCTATGACTTCTCACAACAAAAAAAATGCTTTACACAACGGCTATGGAGAGAACTCCATTGCAATGAAGGAGCACCAACCACCAGAGAATGTTTTGTCGTAGGAGGGATACACCCAACTGAGGGAGAAAAGGAGGCCAGAGCCTCATCGCTGTCGCAAAAGCGGTCAAGGAATGTCACTTCGATCCCCATGGGCTGGCCTTTCGCCGTCGACGCCACTGGCTACACGCACCACCACCACCGCAAGGAATACGAAGACGAGAACCGTTACCTTAACGTCAATACAATGATAAACACGAAGCGCTCGTCAGATTTGCAGGCCACAAAAAGGCGCAGATACTGCTTCCAACATCCAACATCGATAGCCGATGTGAGTTCAACCTCAACCCTACCCTACCCTACCCTCTTTTTTTTTGAACTACAAAGGAGATACGAGCGTCAACACACACCATCCTCCATCCCCACACACATGACACGCACGTCCCTTCCCTATACTAATGCGCCTCTCTAACACACGTGCATAATCGATGAGTATCGATGCAAACCTGGTAATGAAACTCATAAAGCTCATAGATTCACCTTGCCATTAGTAGGGCTTGGTACATGGATCAATATATGCTGGCTCTCTGTGCATGAGTGCATACTTGTTGGGTCCTCACTAATTACTCCACGACGCGGCCGACGTAGGGGTGCTCGTGCTTGGGGTAGGTGCAGCTGAGACCGAACGGCAGCCACCCGCCGAACCCGCCCCAGTTCTTGCTGCACTCCTTGATGGCGACGTCGCCCAGCACCCTGCTCCCCGCTGGCGTCACGAAGGTCACAGTCCTGTTCTCGAACACGAGCTTGCACGGCGAGTCCCCTACTTCCGTCGCCACCTTGCACGACTTCGCCCCCGGCCACTGGACGTCCCACACCACCACCCCGCTCATGGTGTTCCCGGCGTACCTCCACCAGCACGTCACCT
The DNA here is from genome assembly GCF_002162155.2 of Triticum dicoccoides. Taxonomy (NCBI): domain Eukaryota; kingdom Viridiplantae; phylum Streptophyta; class Magnoliopsida; order Poales; family Poaceae; genus Triticum; species Triticum dicoccoides. The sequence continues at coordinate 672,433,908 of NC_041389.1, read as the reverse complement.
TGGGCTCCCTGTAGACCCAATGCTCCGTGCTGGCGCCAGTGGGGAGAAGCCACTCGGTGTCGCCGTCGTCGTCGCAGTGGAAGGCCATGTCGTACTCGTCGTCGCCCATGCTGTTCTCAATGTCGCACGCGTATATCGACTGGGAGCACGGCCACGGCCGGCCGTTCCTGTCCTTGACCACGCAGTCTGTCGGCCGGTCGGCGGCTGTCGCCACTGCTGCTTCCGGCTTTGGGCTTGGTTCGGTCTGCGCACGTGGTGGCGGTGCCGCTGGGCGTCGTTGGGCGGCGGCTGGGAGAGGGGCCAGGACGACGGCGGTGGCGATCAAGGTGACGACTATGGCGGGTGCCAGCCGACGGTGATCCCAGGCTTTCTCCATGCCGCGGTTATTCGTTTTTTTGTGTGTGGCGTTTGGCCGAGCGTGCAATGCAACGCGCATCGATCTCTCTATTTATTACTGGTCGTGTCGTGTCGTGCGTTCTCAGGTTCAGTTACAGACTGGGAAACGTGCATGCATGCATGAAGGTTAATTTGCAGAACGCACCTCCGGTTCATTACATGCGTTCAGGCCGGCAGTGCATTTACTGATCTCTCCGTTTCAGACACATGGACGTGTTCCCCTCAGAAAAAAAAGACACATGGACGTGTCATTGGTCTCTTTGCAGAAACATCCAATTTTCTTTTGCGGGTGCAGAAACATCCATTTATCACGTACGCACTGCTACATGCAACGATTTCCGAGGGCTCCTCTACTCGGCTGGGACTGGGAGTGACCAGCCATGAGTTTTAGGTAAGGGCAGTGCTAGGCGCCGGCTCGTCGGCCCAATCTTTAGTTGTAATGGAAGCAATTTTCGGTAACGTTGCATACAAATTTTGCCTCATAAGGAAACAAACTACATGGTGCGGAAACTTATTTCGCTACATTATTATTTTTATTAGTTTAGAATTATTTTCTGACATTTGTTTCCTAGAATCATGGATCGGTTCCTCAAATCACGTGATGTGTGGGCAGTTATTCCATTTCCTCCAATCACGTAACAACTTCCTTTGCACACGTCCCATACCCACGTAATCAACGCGCCGCAAGCTTCCGATGGATCGCCAGGGATGTGTAGCAGATCGGACGTCTAAGTTGCTTCTTATCCGACGGCTTGCAACTAGTCTGATAGGATGCAGAGTATCAGTAGTTCTGATGCCTAGCGCTGCCCTTCTTATTATCTCGAAAGATGGGTTCAAAATTCTTAGACAACCAAGAAATGACAAAACTATTAGTACTCCCTTCGTTTCTAAATATCAGTCTTTGTAGAAATTCCAGTATATAGATGCATTTTGAAGTGTAAATTCACTCATTTTGCTTCGTATGTAGTGAAATCTCTACTAAGGCCATGAGTTTTAACTTGTTTAACTTGTTTGGAATTTTCCAGGTGTGGAGGACATGTGGGGAGTGAACGGAGCAGAGCAGATTCTTTGTAAATGCCAAAAGTTCAGTTGACCCAAATGCCAAAAGAGTAGTCCCGGCTTTGTAAATTCGGCATACAAATACTACTCCCTCCGTTCCGATTTACTCGTCGTGGTTTGAACTAAAACCACGACGAGTAAATTAGAACGGACGAGTAGATGCAAAATACTAGAATAGTTCCTAGTTGGTGATCGGATTATATGTTTGGAGCAGTACTAAAGTTGGTACTTTGCAAACACTAGAATATTATTTCCTAGTTGTGAAGCAAAATTCGGCTTACAAACGTTAGCATGTAATGTTTGGTTCATAAGTGTTGGATCATAAATTTACAAATGCCAATCTTCCTCCTGTTGAATGTCTAAAATTCTAAGATTTCTTGCATACTACAAATGTCTACAAATGTCAGCGTGTGACAATATATTGTAGCCATGATATAGTTGCTTTCTCATGCTTCTAGTTACCAAGGTTTACAATTTTTTGTTACAAAAGATGTATAGTCACCGACATGTAGCTGGTCTCTAGATTCTTTTAGTCACCAAGCCTTGGCTGATCACTTGATATCTCTAGCCACTAACCATGTACATGGTGGCTGTAAATTTAACCAAGTCTCCCTTGGTCTCTAGATGCCATTAGTCACCAAGTCTCCCTTGGTCGGAAGATGCTATTAGTCACCGGTAGCTATTGATATGATATTTAGTGACCAGGGTTCGCCATGTTGGTCGCTCAATATCTATAGCGATTAGACTATAGCCACTACGAAGCGACCAAGCAGTGTTGGTAGCGGTAGACTAGCAGTGACCAATTTTGTACTTTTAGCAACCAATCACCTTGGTGGCTTAAAATCACATATCCAGAAGTGTAGGAGCAGGGAACTAACTCAAATTTACATAATCCTAGCAATATATATTGGATTATTCCAACACCCACGGACGCTTGAGGGGCCGGATTTGTCCATCACGGCTATAGATGCTCTTAACGTCAGTAAAATGACGTACACGAAGCGCTCGCCGACATCTGAAGGCCCCAAAAAGGCGCAGATACCGCCTTCCACATATGACATCGATAGATAGCCGATGTGAGTTCAACACCTCTACCCTAACATATACTCTTTTTTTTTTTGAAAACTAAGGAGATACGAGCGTCAACACACACCATCCCTCAATCCCCACACACATGGCACGCACGTCCAAATACTAATGCGCATCGCTAGCACACATGCATAATAGATGAATATATCCGATAAAGGGTTTCCCCCCGCTTTATATTATAAAGCAACGACCAAGCACACGATACATCAAGCACGCCGGTGCTACGGCACAACCAAACCCAAAGAGAAAGAGAGAAATAAAAGATAAAACAATGCCAACCCAGCAGATCGGCGAAGAGGAAGAAGACCGAAGCCCCTGCGCCCACCGGAGAAGTCCCATCACGCTCCTAGGACTCCGAAGCACCGTGTACCAAGCAACTCCTTCAAGGAAAATGACGACAACACCGCTGCTGCCCGGACGAGTCCGAGGGTCTCCCCTGATACGCGGGGGAAGTGGGGAAGGGGTACACCCGAAGCCCTCCAGGAAGGAAAGGCGACACCCGTTGACGTCACCGTGTTGGTGCCGGACAAGCCAAAAGGGATTTCTCCCGACCCCAAAGAACCATCACCGCCCGGCCAATCCGGAGTGCTCCACCCAACTTGCCACCCACGAGCATGCGCCACCACAGCCACAACACACTACTGGAATCTGGCATTTTCCCGTCTATCACCTCTTTGCCGTCTGCCAGCTGACGGTAAAGAGTCTCTTTGCCGTCCGCTTCCACAGAGCGGATGTCAAAGAAAGTGCAGATGGCAAAAATGCTATTTGCCGTCGGCCAGCTAACGACAAAGAGCTAGAACGCAGACGACAAAGAGCCAGGTGGGCCCCACAGGGCACGGTGTGGTTAGGTCAGATTCTTTGTCGTCCGCTAGCGGACGACAAAAGAGGTGACTACTTTGCCGTCTGCTGGCAGACGGCAATATGTTAGTCCATTGCCGTCTGCTTGCGGACGGCAAAGAGGAGACGTGGGCCAGCCCTAACGGTGGCCCTCTTTACTGTGTGCTAACAGACGACAAAGAAGGCCCACTTAACGGGCCGAGCCGTCTCCCCCTTCTCTCTCTTTCTCTCTCTCCCTCCTGCGCGCCCGCCTCTCTCCTCTATCGCCGCTGTCGCCGCCGCCGGGCATCCCCGCCCCGTCGCCCCGCCGCCCTGCCGCGCCCCGTGCTACGTCTTGAGCTTGCGTTGGTTTTCCTTGAAGAGGAAAGGGTGATGCAGCAAAGTAGCGTAAGTATTTCCCTTAGTTTTTGAGAACCAAGATATCAATCCAGTAGCGGGCTCCTCAAAAGTCCCACACACCTACACAAACAAACAAGAACCTCGCAACCAACGCAATAAAGGGGTTGTCAATCCCTTCACGATCACTTGCGAAAGTGAGATCTGATAGAGATAATATGATAAGATAAATATTTTTGATATTTTTATGATATAGATAAGAAAAGTAAAGATGCAAATAAAAGTAGATTGAAAGCTTATATGGTAAAGATAGACCCGGGGGCCATAGGTTTCACTAGTGGCTTCTCTCAAGATAGCATAAGTATTACGGTGGGTGAACAAATTACTGTCGAGCAATTGCTAAAAAAACGAATAATTATGAGATTATCTAGGCATGATCATGTATATAGGCATCACGTCCGTGACAAGTAGACCGGCTCCTGCTTGCACCTACTTCTATTACTCCACACATCGACCGCTATCCAGCATGCATCTAGAGTATTAAGTTCATAAAGAACAGAGTAACGCATTAAGAAAGATGACATGATGTAGAGGGATAAACTCATGCAATACGATATAAACCCCGTCTTTTTATCCTTGATGGCAACAATACAATACGTGCCTTGCTGCCCCTGCTGTCACTGGGAAAGGACACCGCAAGATTGAACCCAAAGCTAAGAACTTCTCCCATTGCAAGAAAGATCAATCTAGTTGGCCAAACCGAACTGATAATTCGAAGAGACTTGCAAAGATAACTTAATCACACATAAAATAATTCATAGGAGATTCAAATATTTATCATAGATAAACTTGATCATAAACCCACAATTCATCGGATCTCGACAAACACACCACAAAAAGAGTTACATCGAATAGATCTCTAAGAAGATTGAGGAGAACTTTGTATTACGATTCAAAGAGAGAGAAGAAGCCATCTAGCTAATAACTATGGACTCGAAGGTATGTGGTAAACTACGCACAACTCATTGGAAGGGCCTTGGAGATGATGTAGAGGCTCATGGTCGATTCCCCCTCCGACGGAGTGCCAGTGAAGGCTCCAAGATGGGATCTCGCGGATACAGAAGGTTTGTGGCGGTGGAAATAGTTTTTCGTGGTGCTCCTCGATGGTTTCAGGGTACATGGGTATATATAGGAGGAAGAAGTAGGTCGGTGGATGCTCGAGGGGCCCACGAGGGTGGGGTGCGCGCCCACCTGTAGGGGGCGCGCCGGGCACCCTCGTGGACACCTCCTCTGTTGCTTGACGTCCACTCCAAGTTCCCTGGATCACGTTTGTTCCAAAAAGATCGCCCCCGAAGGTTTCATTCCGTTTGGACTCCGTTTGATATTCCTTTTTCTTCGAAACACTGAAATAGGCAAAAAACAACAATTCAGGCTGGGCCTCCGGTTAGTCGTTAGTCCCAAAAATGATATAAAAGTGTAAAGTAAAGCCCATAAACATCCAAAACGAGTAATATAATAGCATGGAACAATCAAAAATTGTAGATACATTGGAGACGTATCAAGCATCCCCAAGCTTAATTCCTGCTCGTCCTCAAGTAGGTAAATGATAAAAACAGAATTTTTGTTGTGGAATGCTATCTAGCATAATTCTCAATGTAATTTTATCTATTGCGGCATGAATGTTCAGATCCAAATGATTCAAAAGAAAAGTTCATACTGACATAAGAAATAGTAATACTTCAAGCATACTAATCAAAGCAATCATGTCTTCTCAAAATAACATGGCTAAAGAAAGTTCATCCCTACAAAATCATATAGTTAGGCTATGCTTCATCTTCGTCACACAAAAATGCTCTCATCTTGCACCCCCCCGATGACAAGCCAAGCAATTGTTTCATACTTTAGTAATCTCAAACTTTTTTCAACTTTCACGCAATACATGAGCGTGATCCATGGATATAGCACTATGGGTGGAATAGAATATGATGATGGAAGTTGTGTGGAGAAGACAAAAAAGGAGAAAGTCTCACATTGACGAGGATAATCAACGGGCTATGGAGATGCCCATCAATTGATGTCAACATAAGGAGTAGGGATTGCCATGCAACGGATGCACTAGAGCTATAAATGTATGAAAGCTCAACAAAAGAAACTAAGTGGGTGTACATCCAACTTGTTTGCTCACGAAGACCTAGGGCATTTGAGGAAGCCCATCGCAGGAATATACAAGCCAAGTTCTATAATGAAAAATTCCCACTAGTATATGAAAGTGACAACATATGAGACTCTCTATATGAAGAACATGGTGCTACTTTGAAGCACAAGTGTGGAAAAGGATAGTAACATTGCACCCTTTTTTAATTTTTTTTGGGCCTTTCTTTTTTTGGCCTTTCTTCTTTTTTTTCTTTGGCTTTTTTTTTCTTTTAGCCTTTCTTTTTTATTTGGGGACAATGCTCTAATAATGATGATCATCACACTTCTATTTATTTACAACTCATGAATTACAACTCAAAAGTAGAACAAGATATGACTCTATATGAATGCCTCCGGCGGTGTACCAGGATGGGCAATGAATCAAGAGTGACATGTATGAAAATTTGTGCATGGTGGCTTTGCCACAAATACGATGTCAACTACATGATCATGCAAGGCAATATGACAATGATGATGCGTGTCATGATGATGAACGGAACCGTGGAAAGTTGCATGGCAATATATCTCGGAATGGCTATGGAAATGGCATAATAGGTATGTATGGTGGCTGTTTTGCGGAAGATATAAGGAGGTTTATGTGTGATAGACCATATCATATCACAGGGTTTGGATGCACCGGCGAAGTTTGCACCAACTCTCAAGGTGAGAAAGGGCAATGCACGGTAATGAAGAGGCTAGCAATGGTGGAAGAGTGAGAGTGAGTATAATCCATGGACTCAACATTAGTCATAAATAACTCATATACTTATTGCAAAAATCTACAAGTCATCAAAAACCAAGCACTACGTGCATGCTCCTAGGGGAATAGATTGGTAGGAAAAGACCATCGCTCGTCCCAGACCACCATTCATAAGGATGCACAATCTAAGAACACCTCATGTTTCAAATTTGTTACACAACTTTTACCATACGTGAATGCTATGGGACTTGCAAACTTCAACACAAGCATTCTTTAAATTCATAATCACCCAACTAGCATGACTCTAATATCACTACCTCCATATCTCAAAACAATTATCAAGTATCAAATTGATCATAGCATCCAATTCACTTCCTATGATAGTTTTTATTATACCCAACTTGGATCCCATCATTCTAGGACCAATTTTATAACCATAGCAAATACCATGTTGTTCTAAAAGACTCTCAAAGTAATATAAGTGAATCATGAGAGATTAACAATTTCTACAAAATCAAGCCACCGCCATGCTCTAAAAGATATAAGTGAAGCACTAGAGCAAAACTATCTAGCTCAAAAGATATAAGTGAAGCACATAGAGTATTCTAATAAATTTCAATCAGGTGGGTTTCTCCCAAAAGGTGTGTACAGCAAGGATGATTGTGGTAAACTAAAAAGCAAAGACGAATATCATACAAGACGCTCCAAGCAAAACACACGTCATGTGGCAAATAAAAATATAGCTCCAAGTAAAGTTACCGATAGACGAAGACGAAAGAGGGGATGCCTTCCGGGGCATCCCCTAGCATAGTCTTTTGGTTATCCTTGAATATCTTGGGGTTCCATGGGTATCCACAAGCTTAGGATCTTGCCACTCCTTATTCCATAGTCCATCAAATCTGTACCCAAAACTTGAAAACTTCACAACACAAAACTCAACAGGAAATCTCATAAGCTCCGTTAGTGCAAGAAAGAAAAACCACCACATAAGGTACTGTAATGAACTCATTATTTATTTATATTGATGTTAAACCTATTGTATTCCAACTTCTCTATGGTTCATACCACTTAATACTAGCCAAAGATGAATCAAAATAAGCAAACAACACACGAAAAACAGAATCTGTCAAAAACAGAACAGTCTGTAGAAATCTGTAACTTTCGAATACTTATGGAACTCTAAAACTCCTACCAAAATAGGAAGTTCTGGGAATTTTTTCTATTGATCCACAGCAAAAATAATCAACGCAAAAGCACGTTTCTTCGAATTACTAAAATTATTTTCGTGCGCATAAAGGTTCTGTTTTTCAGCAGAATGAAATTAACTATCACCATAGGTTATCCTATAGGTTCTACTTGGCACAAACACTAATTAAAACATGAAAACACATCTAAAAAGAAGATAGATGAAATATTTATTACTAAACATAAGCAAAAACAAAAGACAAAAATAAAATTGGGTTGCCTCCCAACAAGCGCTATTGTTTAATGCCCCAAGTTAGGCATAAAAGCGATGATAGATCTAAGTAGTGCCATATTTGGCACTCAATTCCTCAATAGAGCACTTGTAATCTCTAGGTGTTTCTCCCTTTTTAGCAATGATTAAGCTCTTAGGCAAGAATTCAAGAAATTCATTTGTAGCAAAAGGTTACTTAATGATAGAGAGACAATTGGGGTGAACACTTATTGATTTGAGATCCGCATTTCCCTTATTAGAAGATTCACCCTTATTTTTAGGAACATAAATAAATTTGGCAGTTTTGGTAGGAGGATTGGGAGTGTTTTTGGTGGATGAAAAGGCCGACCCTAAGTTGGTAATAATATCCTCAAGTTTACTGATTATCGTAGAATCTAGATCTATTCTTTCATTAACTATAGGTTCTTTCTCTTTAAAAAATTTCAAAGTAACTCCAACCCTAGATCCATATTGGGTAATTTGGTTATGAATCTTTTTATCTAAATTTCAATTAACTCAACAGTGGCAACTATATTTCCAATAATTTTAAGCCTTTGCATCACATGTTCTAGATTCAAAATAGTCCCATTTACCAAGAGAGGAGGAGGACCAAACAAATCAAACATAGCATTATAAGCATCAAAGGTATGGCTATCCAAAAAATTCCCTCCGGTAATGGTATCAAGTATGGATCTATTCCACGGAGTAATGCCTACATAAAAATTGTGAAGAAGAACGGAAGTAGAAAGCTTCCTAGTAGATCTATTTTGAGCATTGCAAGTTCTATGCCAAGAATCTTTTAGATTTTCTCCCTCCATTTGCTTAAAATTAAGGATTTCATGTTCGGGAGAAATAAAGAGGATATGAGGACTAGCCATTACGACGAGCAAACAAAAGACAAGCAAAAGAGAGAGGAGATTGGGAAAGAGAGGGTGAATAAAATGGCAAGGGTGAAGTGGGGGAGAGGATAACAAGAGGCAAATGGCATATAATGTAATGCGAGGGAGATGAGTTTGTGATGGGTACTTGGTATGTCTTGATTTGAGTGAAGACCTCCCCGGCAACGGCGCCAGAAATCCTTCTTGCCACGTCTTGAGCTTGCGTTGGTTCTCCTTGAAGAGGAAAGGGTGATGCAACAAAGTAGCGTAAGTATTTCCCTCAGTTTTTGAGAACCAAGGTATCAATCCAGTAGGACGCTCCTCAAAAGTCCCACGCACCTACACAAAAAATAAGAACCTCGCAACCAACGCAATAAAGAGGTTGTCAATCCCTTCACGGCCACTTGCGGAAGTGAGAGCTGATAGAGATAATATGATAAGATAAATATTTTTGTTGTTTCTATGATATAGATAGGAAAAGTAAAGATGCAAATAAAAGTAGATTGAAAGCTTATATGATAAAAGATAGACCCCGGGGGGCATAGGTTTCACTAGTGGCTTCTCTCAAGATAGCATAAGTATTACGGTGGGTGAACAAATTACTGTCGAGGAATTGATAGAAAAGCGAATAATTACGAGATTATCTAGGCATGATGTATATAGGCATCACGTCCGTGACAAGTAGACCGACTTCTGCCTGCATCTACTACTATTACTCCACACATCGACCGCTATCCAGCATGCATCTAGAGTATTAAATTCATAAAGAACAGAGTAACGCATTAAGAAAGATGACATGATGTAGAGGGATAAACTCATGAAATATGATATAAACCCCATCTTTTTATCCTCGATTGCAACAATACAATATGTGCCTTGCTGCCCCTGCTGTCACTCGCAAAGGACAACGCAAGATTGAACCAAAGCTAAGCACTTCTCCAATTGCAAGAAAGATCAATCTAGTAGGCCAAACCAAACTGATAATTCGAAGAGACTTGCAAAGATAACTTAATCACACATAAAATAATTCAGAGAAGATTCAAATATTTCTCATAGATAAACTTGATCATAAACCCAGAATTCATCGGTTCTCGACAAACACACTGCAAAAAGAGTTACATCGAATAGATCTCCAAGAAGATCGAGGAGAACTTTGTATTGAGATTCAAAGAGAGAGAAGAAGCCATCTAGCTAATAACTATGGACCCGAAGGTCTGTGGTAAACTACTCACAACTCATCGAAAGGGCCTTGGAGATGATTTAGAGGCCCTCCGTGGTCAATTCCCCCTCCGGCGGAGCGCCAGCGAAGGCTCCAAGATGGGATCTTGCGGATACAGAAGGTTGCGGCGGTGGAAATAGTGTTTCGTGGTGCTCCTCGATGGTTTTAGGGTACATGGGTATATATAGGAGGAAGAAGTAGGTCGGTGGGCGCTCGATGGGGCCACGAGAGTGGGAGGCACGCCCACCTGTAGGGGGCGCGCCGGGCACCCTTGTGGCCGCCTCCTCTGTTGCTTGACGTCCACTCCAAGTTCCCTGGATCACGTTTGTTCCAAAAAGGTCGCTCCCGAAGGTTTTATTCCGTTTGGACTCCGTTTGATATTCCTTTTCTTCGAAACACTGAAATAGGCAAAAAAATAGCAATTCGGGCTGGGCCTCCGGTTAGTAGGTTAATCCCAAAAATTATCCATAAACATCCAAAATGGGTAATATAATAGCATGTAACAATAAAAAATTATAGATACGTTGGAGACGTGTCACCCCGTCGCCCCGCCGCGCCCCGTCATCGGAGTTGCCTGCACCGGGCCGCCCCTGTGCCGGACCCCTCCCTGAGGTCCCTACACCACCCCGCCCCGCTATCGTCCTCCTCTGTGCGGCCCCTGCACCGCCCCGCCCCACCGGCGACCTCGCCGGTGTAAGAGGTAAATTTTTTCTTCTGTTTTTTCCTGTTTTTTGTTCTCTATTTTCTTGATTTGTTTTAGGTTAGTGCTAGGTTTAATTAGGTGTAGTTTGTGTTTTTAGGTTTAGGTTAGTGCTAGGTTTAGGTGTACTTTTGAGTTTTTAGGTTTAGGGTAGTGCTAGGTTTAGGTGTAGTTTTTTCATGTTTTGTTTTAGGTTAGTGCTAGGTTTAAGAAGAAGAAAAAGAAGAAGACGAAGAAGAAGAAGAAGAAGAAGAAGAAGAAGAAGAAGAAGAAGAAGAAGAAGAAGAAAAAGAGGGTTCCTCGGTGTCAATGGTACCCTAAATAGCAAGTATCGTCGGTGCGAGGTACATGTGGCCGTCGGTGTCGAATACTCCATCCACGTTCGACAAATGACACAGGGGTCCTGCGTCCAGCAGCAATAGTTCTCGACATCGATGGCGGTCGAACACCATTGTGAATTTGTCTGGCAGCCTCAGAGATGACAATTGAAAGCTAAGTGTTGAAACTTGAAACACCCAAACTAACTCAAGTCGGTTTGGTTGTTTGAAATTTCAAAACTTGGCTTTAATCCTCATCGCAGAGGCTGCCAGACAAATTCGCCAAGGTGTTCGACCGTCATCGGCCACCAGAACTATTATTGCGGGACACCGGGCGCCGGCTTCACTTGTGGGATGTGGATCTAGTTCTCAACGCCGACCGCCTCATGTACCTTGCACCGATGGTAGTTGCTACTTAGTTTACCCAGGGATGAGCGGGTTAGGGAGTTCCTTGGTGTCGATGGTACGTAAATAGCAAGTATCTACATGTGGCAGTCGGTGTCGAATACTTGCTATGTTACTCATCTTTCAATTTAAATGTGCAGGTATTTCGTCGCTGCGAGGGTCTAGTGTTCGATGAGCTCCGCCCCTGCGTTCGTTGGTGAGCACAAATGACATCTCCTCCTCCCTGAGGGAGTCCTGGATTAGGGGGTATCCGGACAGCCGGACTATATACTTTGGTCGGACTGTTGGACCGTGAAGATACAAGACTCAAGACTTTGTCCCGTGTCCGGATGGGACTCTCCTTTTGTGGAAGACAAGCTTGGCGATCCGGATATTACATTTCCTTCTTTGTAACCGACTCTGTGTAAACCCTAGCCCCCTCCGGTGTCTGTATAAACCGGACGGTTTGGTCCGTATGGGGACGATCACAACAATCATAATCATCATAGGCTAGCTTCTAGGGTTTAGCCTCTACGATCTCGTGGTAGATCAACTCTTGTAATACTCATATCATCAAGATCAATCAAGCAGGAAGTAGGGTTTTACCTCCATCGAGAGGGCCCGAACCTGGGTAAAACATTGTGTCCCTTGCCTCCTGTTACCATTAGCCTTAGACGCACAGATCGGTACCCCCTACCCGAGATCCGCCGGTTTTGACACCGACATTGGTGCTTTCATTGAGAGTTCCTCTGTGCCGTCGCTGCAAGGCTCGATGGCTCCTTCAATCATCAACAACAACGCGGTCCAGGGTGAGACTTTTCCCCCCGGACAGATCTTCGTGTTCGGCTTCGCACTACGGGCCAATTCACTTGGCCATCTGGAGTAGATCAACAGCTACGCCCCCGGCCATCAGGTCAGGTTTGGAAACTTGAACTACACGGCCGATATCCGCGGAGACTTGATCTTCTATGGATTCGGGCCTACGCCAGGAGCGCCAAACAGTCACGACGAGCACGGCTTAGACCTGTTGTCTCACAATACTTGGGGTATCGCACCTGCAGGATTCCCGGACCTAAATCCGGGGCAGATTGTGTCGTCCGAGGACGGGTGGATAGACCCCACCCCGGAGGCCACACGCTCATCAGCGGTAGAGCCGAGCACTGGCTTCACCCCCAAGGAAGCCGGTGACACCAGACCCCCGGACTCGTGTCCGGTTGTAGGCTCTAGTCCACGCACCCCCGAGCTCGTAGAATCTGGTTGGGCTCCGGCAATGGAGTCCACCGCTGCGGATATCTTCCAGCACTCGCCCTTTGGCGATATGCTAAACTCGTTAAGGTATCTCTCTTTGTCAGAAGACTCTTGGCCGGACTATGTCCGGCTCGAGTGGGAAGCGGGCAACGAGCCTCTACCCCTGGAATTACACCTTTAAAGGTAGTTTTGGTGGGCTTGATCCTTGAAGGGTCGATGCCCATTTTGCGCACTGTGTCCTTATAAACCAGGTTCAGGCTACTGCCGCCGTCCATAAGGACTCGTGTGAGGTGAAATCCGTCAATGATTGGGTCTAGTACCAATGCAGCTGAGCCGCCGTGACGGATGCTGGTAGGGTGATCCTATGATCAAAGGTGATCGGACAGGCTGACCATGGGTTGAACTTTGGGGCGACTGGCTCCATTGCATAGACATCCCTCAGTGCTTGATTTCGTTCCCGTTTGGGAATGTGGGCGGCGTAGATCATGTTGACCGTTTTCACCTGGGGAGGAAATTTCTTCTGTCCCCCCGTGTTCGGACGCCGGGGGCTCTTCGTCATCATCATTGTGCAGCCCCTTGTCCTTGTTTTCGGCATTTATTTTACCGGCCTGTTTGAACACCCAGCAGTCTCTATTAGTGTGGTTTGCTGGCTTATCCGGGGTGCCGTGAATTTGGCATGAGCGATCAAGTATGCGGTCCAGACTGGACGGTCCCTGATTGTTTCTTTTGAACGCCTTTTTCCGCTGACCGGATTTTGAGCCACTAAATCCGGCGTTGACTGCGGTGTCTTCAGTGTTGTCGCCATTGTTCTGACGCTTATGTCTGTTGCGCCGTGGCTTGCCGTTATTGTCACGGACATCTGAAGTGCTGGAGTTTATTGGCGTGGTGCTACTGCGAGCCAACCAGCTGTCCTCGCCTGCGCAAAAGCGTGTCATGAGTGTCGTGAGGGCCGCCATGGATTTTGGTTTTTCTTGGCCGAGGTGTCGGGCGAGCCACTCGTCGCGGATATTATGCTTAAAGCAATCATTGAACACTCCGGCACTCCGGCACTCGTTTTAACTAATCTTAGGGCTGAAAGTACTATGACTCTGCGGCATCCGATATGCTGCATGGTAGATCTGCGAATGCCCCTGGGGAGCTCCGAATTCGGGTAAGTAAATGAAGCACCTCCTCCACATGCTTGCTTTGCATAAATAATTTCTTACCCGCCGCTATCTTCTTGGCCGCCTGGATTTCCTGCTGGGCCTTTTCGGCTTCGTCCTTGGCGTCTTTCATGCTCAAAAGGGCCTTCGCAAGTTCAGACTCCTTCGTCTTGAAGTCACGCTCCAAGGACTCGAACTTCTTGCCGAGCTCCTAGAGCTCTTGCTGTACCTCACCCACCCTAGCATTTTGCTTTTCACACTCAATGTGCTCCATGGCCGCCTTGTTTTCGGCCTCGAATAGTGCTTTCTTCAGGGACGCCACTTCGGTCGTGGCCCCTATTACAAAACCATGACATTTTTTAGCGTCATCAATTTTTATTCTTTGTATGTGAACGGGGTATCACTCACCTTTGTTCTCTTCGAGCTGCCTCTTCGTGAGGCTGAGCTCTCGCTGGGTCTGCTCCAGGTCCCGCTTGAGTCCGGAGTCCTCCGCCATGCGGGCAATAGCGGCAAGCAGCACCGCCTGCTTATTCACATAGACACCTAATATTAGACTCCCGCGGATTAAAATTGACCCTCCGTTTGGCTTTTCTTTCCAAACACCAAACAGAGTGTCAGGGGTTACTGTCTGTCGGGTGATAATTTCACACACTTTTGATTACTTACCTCAAAGCCTGTCAGGAGGCTGGTGCAGGCTTCGGTCAAACTGCTTTTGGTGGACCGAACCTTCTGAATCACCACACTCATAAGAGTACGGTGCTCTTCACCCATGGAAGCGCTGCGAAGTGCTTCCAGCAGACTATCCGACGCCTCTAGCATAATGGAAGTCATCGGCACGGACGGCCTACCCTCCTTAGCGAGGGGAGGCCTGCCCGAATCCGGAACCTTCGGAGGTTCCGGTACAGTGTCCGGCTGGGAGCCCGACTTGCTGCGGCTCCCGTCGGCACAATCTGCGGGGATCTTGCACCCCGTGTGCCCGGCGTCTAGAATTTCGCCTTGGGGCATCTCCAGAGTCGCCTCCCCTTGCTCAGCGAGCCTTTGGGACAACACCTCCGTGTCATCCGCAGGCCGAGGGGAAGTGGCTGTTGGGAGTAAATTCATCGCCGAATCGCTCAAAGACCCATCCGAAGAGGATACCTTGGGATGGGCCCTGGCCGGACTGCATATGCGTGTTCAGCGTTATAACAGACTATGAAGCAAAGTCGCACTAAAGTACAATGGAAGTGCGGATACTTACGATCTTACTAGGGGCTTCCCCCTGGGCAGCCACTCCTCCTCACTGTAGGCGGCCATGGTGGAGTAATCCAGGAGGGACGTCTTTCGCTTCTTGGGCGTCCTAGCCTCCCCCTCCGGGGCTGCTTTCCTTTTCTTCTCCTCCCAAGTGCGGGGTGGTGGAATTTCTTCGTGATCCCCCCTCCTCCGCGGGAGGAATCTGCCTCGTCATCCTCGGACGACGAGCCTATGACGGCCTTGCGCCGGGGACCCTTCCTGGTCCCCTGGGCCGCCCTCTTAGGCCCTTTGGCCTCCCCGGATGGGGTGGCCCTTTCCTTCTCCTTCTCCTTCTCCTCCTCCCCTTCGTGGGAGGAGTGTGCCTTGTCGTCTTCGGACGAGGCGTCTCGTGCGACCTTACGCCGGAGACCCTTCCTGGTCCCCGGGGCCTTCTTTTCGGCTTTCTTTTCCGGCGCCTTGTATGGCACCGGGACTAGCATCTCCGTCAGGAGAGCGGTCGCCGGACCTTCTGGCAGTGGAGCCGGACAATCGATCCGCTCCGCCGTCTCCATGTACTCCTGATTAAGTACACACGATGACTTAAAATCCTCCCATGAATATGCTGGGAAAACTACATCTGGTGATGGTTAGAAAACTCATAGGATGGGGGGCGGCGTGGAGTCCGCGGTCCTCGGACGTGGGAGGAGGTGTTTTGGAGGCCTTGAACAGCACCTTCCATGCGTCCTTGTGTGTCATGCCATAGATCTCTTGAAGTGTCTGGTGTTCGGCCGGGACGAACTCCCACAGATTAAAAGCCCGTCTTTGGCACGGAAGGATTCGGCGGACGAGCATGACCTGGACCACATTGACAAGCTTGATTTTCTTGTCAATCATATTCTTGATGCAGTTCTGAAGTCTGGTCAGCTCCGCAGGCTCGCCCCAGGCCAGGCCCTTCTTTTCCCAAGAGGTGAGCCGCATGGGAATGCCGGATCAGAATTCGGGGGCCGCCGCCCAATTGGCGTCGCGCGGCTCGGTGATGTAGAACCACCTGGTTGCCACCCTTTCACGGTCTCCGCGAAGGAGCCGTCAAGCCAGGTGACGTTGGGCATCTTGCCCACCATGGCGCCTCCGCACTCTGCTTGCTGGCTGCTCATGATCTTCAGCTTCACACAGAATATTCGTAGCGACAAGCCGAAGTGAGGCTTGATACGGAGGAAGGCCTCGCACACGACGATGAATGCCGGGATGTTGAGGACGAAGTTTGGGGCTAGATCATGGAAGTCCAGCCCATAGTAAAACATAAGCCCGCGGACGAAGGGATGAAGTGGAAATCCCAGTCCACGGATGAAGTGGGCGAGGAACACGACACTCTCGTGGGGTCCCGGAGTCGGAATGATCTGCCCTGCGTCTGGCAGCTGGTGCGTGATATCTGCGGCCAAGTATCCGGCCGCCCGGAGCTTCGTGATATGCTCCTCCTTCACGGTGGAGGCTGAAAGCACAAGTGCTCCCTAGGTGGTTTTGGTAATTAATGACAACATATCTCTTGTTGGACTAACACTTTTATCTAGTATATTTCAGACAAGTTCAACAATGAAGTGGCATGGACTAAAGCATGTGGAACTCCTTTAAGATGCTAAGGACAAGGGATTGGCTAAAGCTTCAAGCTCAAGACTCTTCATTTTATATTTCAGTGATCCAAGATCACATTGAGTCTATAGGAAAAGCCAATACTATCAAGGAGGGATGAGGTGTTGCTTAATGAGCCTCTTGCTTCATGTGCTTAGTGATATGCTCCAAAACCCTCAACTACTTTCTCACATCCACATATGACCTAAACCTAAAGCCAAAATCGGTCACACCGATTCTTTCTATCCGGCGCCACCGAGTTCAAATACCATAGCCACTGCCACAAACCTTAGGCAAATCGGTTTTACCGATAGGGATCTCGGTCTCACCGAGATGGGATTGCAATCTCTCTGTATATGTCCATTAACAAAATAGGTCTCGCCGAGTTTGTGTAATCGGTACTACCGAGATTGCAATGTAAACTCTCTGTTTCCCTTTTGTAACATTTCGGTATCACCGAAAAGAGCAAATCGGTCCCACCGAGTTTACCTAACCAACTCTCTGGTTAGCTAATTACCAAAATCGGTCCCACCGAGTTAACCTGACCAACTCTTTGGTTAGCTAATTACCAAAATTGGTCCCACCGAGTTTGTGTAATCGGTCTCACCGAGATTACGTTATGCCCTAACCCTAACCATATCGGTCCTACCGAGTTGCATTTCTGTCCCACCGAAAATCCTAACGGTCACTAGGTTTACTAAATCGGTCTGACCGAGTTTGTTGATTCGGTCCTACCGAGATTGGTAAATTGTGTGTAACGGTTAGATTTTGTGTGGAGGCTATATATACCCCTCCACCTCCTCTTCATTCGTGGAGAGAGCCATCAGAACAAACCTACACTTCCAACTTACCAATTCTGAGAGAGAACTACCTACTCATGTGTTGAGGCCAAGATATTCCATTCCTACCATATGAATCTTGATCTCTAGCCTTCCCCAAGTTGCTTTCCACTCAAATCTTCTTTCCACCAGATCCAAATCCTATGAGAGAGAGTTGAGAGTTGGGGAGACTATCATTTGAAGCATAAGAGCAAGGAGTTCATCATCAACGCACCATTTGTTACTTCTTGGAGAGTGGTGTCTCCTAGATTGGCTAGGTGTCACTTGGGAGCCTCCGACAAGATTGTGGAGTTGAACCAAGGAGTTTGTAAGGGCAAGGAGATCGCCTACTTCGTGAAGATCTACCGCTAGTGAGGCAAGTCCTTCGTGGGCGACGGCCATGGTGGGATAGACAAGGTTGCTTCTTCGTGGACCCTTCTTGGGTGGAGCCCTCTGTGGACTCGCGCAACCGTTACTCTTCGTGGGTTGAAGTCTCCATCAACATGGATGTATGATAGCACCACCTATCGGAACCACGCCAAAAACATCCGTGTCTCCAATTGCATTTGAATCCTTCAAAACCCTTCCCTTTACATTCTTGCAAGTTGCATGCTTTATTTTCCGCTGCTCATATACTCTTTGCATGCTTGCTTGCTATGTGTTGTGAATGTTAAACTTGTGCCTAAACTCCACTTAAACTTAAATTTGCTAAAAACTGCAACTTTTGTACTTAGTGTCTAATCACCCCCCCTCTAGACACCTCTTCTCAAGGTCCTACAAGTGGTATCAGAGCCAGGTTTCCATTGCTTTGGTTTAATCACCATTGGAGGAAGATGGATGAGTCTACTTTGGGGAGTCTTAGACATAGAGTGCCTATACTTGATGGAGAGTATTTTCATGAGTGGAAAAATGAGATGCTTGTAATTTTCAATAAATATAATTTGAACAAGTACATTGCTAGTCCTTGTGCACCTTATGTTGATCATATGCATCCTACCCTTGATGAGTCTATTGACTCGATTAGGAATGTTAGAACTGTTAATCTTATCACTAGAGGCTTGCCTAGAAACTTGACTATAAAACTGCCTACTCTTGAGTGTGCCTACACTATATGGAAATTTCTTGAGGAACGATTTCGTGATTATTCTTTGAAAAATCTTGATGAAATTCTTCATAAGTCTATTGCCTTGAGTAAGATGAATTCCAATGATCCTATGTTTGGTGATCGTCTATTTGAACTTACTAATCTTATGCGTGCCAAAGGAAATGTTGGAATTATTAGCGATATTATTTCTGAAGCTACTAGAATTCATAAGCAAGATTATTGTCAAACTCATACTAATGAATCACTCTCACTAGGAATTGATCCACCACATGACGATGTTGAACATGGATACTATGATGAGGATGATGATGATGACTTTGATCTTAATGATGCAATGAGACATTTTGGTCTTATGGCAAATCTTTGGGGATATATGACAGGAGGAAAGGAATGGGTCCTTGACAGTGGATGTACCTATCACATGACTGGAGATAAAGACATGTTTCGTGAGCTTGCTGAAAATGATAGTCCTCGAAAGTATGTCACTTTCGGTGACAACTCAAAGGGTAAGGTGGTTGGCCTCGGTAAGGTGGCCATCTCACATGATAGCTCCATTCAGAATGTTATGCTCGTTGAATCTCTTGGCTACAACTTACTTTCAGTATCTAGACTTGCTGATTTTGGTTTCAATGTCCTATTTATTGAAGTAGATTGCCAAGTGTTTCGTCGAGACAATCATAAAATGGTCTTTACCGGCATACGTAGAGGTGATCTATACATTGTTGATTTCACTAAAAAGGCTCAACCTAAAACCTGCTTCATTTCTAAATCCTCAAAAGGTTGGTTATGGCATAGACGACTAGGTCACGTTGGCATGAGAAACCTTGATAAGCTTATTAAAGGGAATCATATCCTTGGTGTTAACGATGTCATATTTGATAAGGATAGACTTTGCAGTGCTTGTCAAGCAAGTAAACAGGTTGGAGGAAGGCATCCCGTGAAGAACATCATGACCACGAAGAGGCCACTCGAGCTACTTCACATGGATCTTTTTGGTCCCAACTCTTACAAGAGTCTCGGTGGAAATTCTTTTGGTCTAGTTATAGTTAATGATTTTTCAAGATTTACATGGGTGTTCTTTCTCGATGATAAATCGCAGGTCCAAAAGATCTTCAAAAACTTCGCT
Organism: Triticum dicoccoides; assembly: GCF_002162155.2. Lineage (NCBI taxonomy): Eukaryota > Viridiplantae > Streptophyta > Magnoliopsida > Poales > Poaceae > Triticum > Triticum dicoccoides. The sequence continues at coordinate 672,414,070 of NC_041389.1, read as the reverse complement.
AGGAAGGCCCAAAATCAGTTTGAAGTGAAGATCAAGAAGGTTCGCAGTGACAATGGAACGGAGTTCAAGAACGCAAATGTGGACACCTTTCTTGACGAAGAAGGGATTTCACACGAGTTTTCGGCTACGTACACACCTCAACAACATGGAGTTGTTGAGAGGAAGAACTGGACGCTCATCGAAATGGCGAGAACGATGCTTGATGAGTACAAGACACCGAATCACTTTCGGGCTGAAGCGGTTGAGACAGCTTGTCATGCAACAAATCGCTTGTATCTTCACAAGCTACTCGGCAAGACGGCATATGAGCTCCTCACCGGTAACAAACCCCAAGTTGGATACTTTCGAGTATTCGGCTCAAAGTGCTACATTCTTGATAAGCATCGTCGTTCCAAATTTGCTTCTAAGTCTCATGAAGGTTTCCTACTAGGTTATGGCTCAAACTCTCACACATACCGTGTCTACAAAAATTTCACCCGAAAGGTTGAAGAGACCGTAGATGTGAAGTTTGATGAATCTAACGGCTCGCAGGTAGAGCAATTGCCAATTGATGTAGGAGACAAAGATCCTTCGGAAGCAATTCAAGACTTGTCTATTGGCAAGGTTCGTCCAACGGAGGTGAAGGAGAGTACCTCGTCCATCCAAGTGGAAGCTTCTACTTCACGACAAGGTGAACCAAGAGTTTATACGGAAGCATCCACAAGTGGGACACACCAAGATGAAGAAAACGAGGAAGTGCATCAAGAACGTCAACAACCTCCTTCTCCACCATGACAAGAGAACGACAACGCCAACAATGAAGAAGAAGAAGAAGAAGATGATGAAGAAGATGTTCAACCAAGAACCAAGCAAAAGCTTTCACGAGTTCGAGCAAGAATTGCTAAAGACCATCCCGTCGAGCAAATCTACAATGATATTCAAACCGGGAGAATCACTCGCTCTAAAACTCGTTTAGATAACTTTTGTGAAAACTATTCTTTCATCTCTAGCATTGAACCTATGAAGGTTGAAGAAGCATTGGAAGATCCGGATTGGATAAATGCTATGCATGAAGAGCTACACAACTTTGAGAGAAACCAAGTTTGGACATTGGTTGAAAAGCCCGACAATAACCACAACATCATCGGTACCAAATGGGTGTTTCGCAACAAGCAAGATGAAGATGGACAAGTAGTTCGCAACAAAGCATGTCTCGTCGCCCAAGGCTACACACAAGTCGAAGGTATGGACTATGGTGAGACTTATGCGCCCATTGCTGACTTGAGTCTATTCGCATCTTACTTGCCTATGCTAATCACCATGATATCACATTGTACCAAATGGACATTAAAAGTGCTTTTCTAAATGGTGAAATAGAGGAGGAAGTTTATGTTAAACAACCTCCCGGCTTTGTCAATCCTAAGAAACCAAATCATGTTTACAAACTTCACAAAGCTCTTTATGGTCTTAGACAAGCTCCTAGAGCTTGGTACAAATGCTTAACGAAGTTTCTTCTTGGAAAGGGATTTGAAATTGGGAAAATTGATTCTAGTCTTTTTACTAAAAGGGTTAATGGAGAATTATTTGTATGCCAAATTTATGTTGATGATATCATATTTGGATCAACTAACCCTCATTTTAGTGAGAAGTTTGGAAAGCTAATGTCGGAGAAGTTTGAGATGTCAATGATGAGTGAACTCAAATTCTTTCTTGGGTTGCAAATCAAGCAAACTAAGGAAGGTACTTTTGTCTCTCAAACGAAGTACACTAAGTACTTATTAAAGAAGTTCAATATGCAAGAATGCAAAGGTATGTCTACACCCATGCCTACTAGTGGACATCTTGATTTGACCAAAGATGGTGAACCAGTTGATCAAAAGGTTTATAGCTCTATGATTGGTTCATTGTTATACCTATGTGCTTCACGTCCCGATATTATGCTAAGTGTGTGCATGTGTGCAAGATATCAAGCTGCCCCTAAAGAATGTCATCTTAAGGCTGTGAAAAGGATAGTGAGATACTTAATACATACACCAATTTTTGGCATTTGGTATCCTAAGAGGGCCTCTTTCGATCTTGTTGGCTACTCTGACTCAGACTATGCCGAGACAAGGTTGATAGAAATTCCACTTCGGGTACTTGTCAATTTCTTGGTAGATCTCTTGTGTCTTGGTCCTCTAAGAAACAAAACTCGGTATCCTTATCCACTGCCGAAGCGGAATACATTGCCGCTGGTTCATGTTGTGCTCAATTACTTTGGATGACCCAAACTCTTAAAGATTATGGGATATATGTGAAACATGTTCCATTGCTTTGTGACAATGAAAGTGCTATCAAAATTGGACATAATCCTGTGCAACATTCTCGAACTAAGCATATTGAAGTTCGTCATCATTTCATTCGAGATCATGTTGCTAAGGGTGACATTGATCTTAAGCATGTTCGCACCGAAAAGCAATTAGCGGATATATTCACTAAACCTCTTGATGAGAAAGTGTTTTGCAGGCTGAGAGGAGAATTGAACATCATTGATGCTTCAAACTTGGAGTAGAAACTCCATTGGATACATGCAAGACATGAGTTTATGACTAATCCTTGATATTTCTCTTATGATGAAAATCTTATGTCTTGGATATATTTGCATCTTGCATGTTATCTAACCCATGTAGGTACTTGGTTGAATCAAATTCCATGAGATTGTAACCTACTCATATCTTGAGCAATCTCTACATCACCAAGTCTCTATACAAAGGTGGTTGAAGACAAGGAAGCACGAAACCATTCAAACATATCCTTTGACAAATTCTATGTTGAGCTTCATGATTGTCATTTTTGGATACACAAGTGCTCTTCCTTGCAAGAACTAACCCATGTAGGTAGATGGACTCAAATTCCAAGTGGTGCTCCCAACTCTTGATGAGCCACATCAACCTTGAGCAACCCACACAAGTTCAACTACATGGTAAACACCACCAACCAAGGTATGTTATTCCATCTTAGAGAAGCTTTACTCCGAGTCATGAGCTAAAGCAACTCGACAAGATGTGAATACATCAAGATGCTTAAACGAAAAATGGTAACCCCATTTTGAGCTTAAACGATGAGTATGACCTATGATCAAGTGATCTCACTTGACTCCTAAGTCAATATACTCTAACATAGGTGACTTTGTCGCCAACCAATTCTAGATGAAGTTCTCTCGTGTTCTTTCTGTGCTCTTGCATTTGTCTCATGCATGTTTGTTTCCCCTTTCAAAAAAAAACTTCATCTAGATTTCTTTCTTTTTGTTTGCTCTGCATTTTATGCATCCAATTCATTGCATATCATTTAGTTAATTCCTTGCAAATCTGTGTGAGATCCTACTAGACTAGTGAGCTGAGGTGACAAGTGTTTTCTCTGCGATGAACTCGGTTCCACCGGTTAGTTATTTTCGGTCCAACCGAATTCTTTCGGTACAACCAAAGCATACAACTCGGTGCCACCGATTTCACCACAGGAAAAACAGTTTGCCACTTATTCTGTGTTTCGTCTGTTCTAGCTCCACTCAATGAATCTTGTCCTCTACAAGCATCACATTTTTTATAAATGGTTTGTGCTGTGACTCGAGGATCAAAACCATTCACGACAAATTCCAGAAGCCCTTCTTGGAAATTGATGTCAAAGGGGGAGAGAGAGATCACATCAAAGCTTATCATTTAGAGAGAGATCACATCAGAGAATATCACTTCCACAGGGGGAGAGAGAGATCTCTAGGGGGAGAAAATACTCAAGTAGAAAATATTTCTCAAGGATCCCAGATGCTTGGTGTTCAAGAGGAGAGATGCCACATGTCTTTTTGGGGGAAAGACATGTTCATATGTGCTTATTTGCATTAGTTTGCACTAGCTCTGTTCATTCAGATTCTTTCAGCTCTGATTTTCTGTTCCCTATCTTCTCCCAGTATCCCATGCTAGATTCAGAGGGAGCAAGACATCTAAGGGAAAGAAATCATTTAAATTCATTGCATATCTTTACTCTTGGGGACATGTATAATCCAATGTGGTACTTAGTACTCACTCTCTACATGTCATCCCAGTCTTGGTATTCTTGTGGTTTGTTCTGTTTGCCCTGGTTAGTGGATGTACCTGTGTTATCTAACCTTGTTTGTGCAGGTTCATTCAATCCTAAGCCAACTCAAGACTACAAGGTAAGTATATGCATCATAATCATGTGTATGAGGAATTCTTGCTGATGTACATACTGTTTGCAAGAAGGACTCATGAGCAGTGGTGGAGGCAGTAACCGGCGACCCGGGGCAGCTACCCGGGCTCAGTGGCAGGCTGACGTCTAACCGAAGCTACTAGTCAGGTACTAATTAGCTGGCGGTGATCTGCCCGGGCAAATAGTCTGTGGGCTGGGTCTACTTCTAAGCCCATCTAATAGCTTCCCTAAACCTAGGCCCAAAGGCTGCACGCATGCATCGCAAGGCCTACCGCAGTCGCCGGGAGCGTAACAAGTCACTAGGAAAAGCACGTCGCCTCGTTTCGTGCTCGTCGCCTCCATCTCGACCTGTTGCGACAGCTCGAGTCGCCCGCTAGTAGCAGTTTTGCAGAGGCAGTCGTCGGGAGCTGGCGCAGCGCCTCCCACGAAAGGCGGCAGGCCGACAGTCAACGATGCCTCCTCCCATCCATTCGTGCCCAGAGATTGATGCTTCGATTTTTCAGGTGACTGATCCTGCTTAGCCTGGATTGATGCGTACAATTTGTGGCACCGGATTTCACTCTTCGGATTTGGGGGATTTTTTTAAATATTTGTAACTTGCAGTAATGTAGGCAATTGGGGATCTCACCGTTGATCGTTCCAAGCAGCTTCACTGAAGAAAATCGATCTCCGCTTTGCTTAGGTTTTTTTCTCGATTCCTCTATCCTATTCATTGTTTGTTAGTTCAATTATTCCACATCATTGAATTTTAATCTTAACCCTCCAATCCATATTAATTGTGATTTCACATGAGAAAGTTTTTTATTCGTGGATCAAGTATTGAGAATTCAAATGTTATATAGCCGAAACAAACTCTCAATTTATGTTGCCGACAATAGTGAGCTCATTCCAATTAAAATTTATGGTTCTCTAGTTTAATGCTTATAGGTAGATAATGTGTATCCAATTATTCAAGGAAGATGATTTGTAGCACCGGGGTGTTCCATTCCCCAATATGAACATTAAGCTTAAAAAAATCGAGAAATTTGGAAATAAAAATGGGACTTTGGGTACCAAACTTGGGAGTACAATCTACTTTCATGTGAAATTTTGTGAAAAAATACAGAGAATGTATCCGTGGCAAAAAAGACAAAAAATTACTATGTACAGAAAAAAATTGTTTAGATGAATTTTAGTTCAAGCTGTATTTTATTCGCGACATATAAGTTTACTGGTATTGTTTTACAAAAAATTCACACGGGAGATAGGAGTAGATTGAACACCCAGGTTTGATATCCTCAAATTCCAGATATTTTTTTTAACAAAAATGGTATTTTTTAAAATTTAATACTCCCTCCGTCCTGAAATACTTGTCGGGGAAATGGATGTATCTAAAGTATTTTAGTTATAGATACATCCAATTTTATCCATCTCTCAGACGAATATTTCGGGACGGAGGGAGTATTTGTATAGGGGTATGGAGCATCTAGAAGCTCATGTGTAATTCCCATTATTCGGTTGCAACTCGTTGTATTTTTAGTTAGCTTGCAGTCCGCCCCGGCTCCTAATTTTTCCTGGCTCCGCCACTGCTCATGAGCATGAAGATATTTTCTTTACTATTCTTTGCTCTGATGCACATGGCCAAGATACATGTAACACATTGCTTACTCTTCCATGGTTATGCTCTCACATGCTTCTATATTCTATATTTCAAATGATTGCATACATGTAGGGGGAGCCTATGCTTGTTACATGTCTTTTCAAAGCGTTACTTGCTAGTCTTTATATCCTTATCTAAAGCTTTGATGTGTGTTGTCATCAATTACCAAAAAGAGGGAGATTGAAAGCACAAGTGCTCCCTAGGTGGTTTTGGTAAGTAATTACAACATATCTCTTGTTGGACTAACACTTTTATCTAGTATATTTCAGACAAGTTCAACAATGAAGTGGCATGGACTAGAGGATGTGGAACTCCTTCAAGATGCTAAGGACAAGGGATTGGCTAAAGCTTCAAGCTCAACACTCTTCATTTTATATTTCAGTGATCCAAGATCACATTGAGTCTATAGGAAAAGCCAATACTATCAAGGAGGGATGAGGTGTTGCTTAATGAGCCTCTTGATTCATGTGCTTAGTGATATGTTCCAAAACCCTCAACTACTTTCTCACATCCACATATGACCTAAACCTAAAGCCAAAATCGGTCACACCGATTCTTTCTATCCGGCGCCTCCAAGTTCAAATGTCATAGCCACTGCCACAAACCCTAGGCAAATCGGTCTCACCGATAGGGATCTCGGTCTCATCGAGATGGGATTGCAATCTCTCCGTGTATGTCCATTACCAAAATCGGTCTCACCGAGTTTGTGTAATCGGTACTACCGAGATTGCAATGTAAACTCTCTGTTTCCCTTTTGTAACATTTCGGTCTCACCGAAAACAGCAAATCGGTCCCAACGAGTTTACCTGACCAACTCTCTGGTTAGCTAATTACCAAAATCGGTCCCACCGAGTTTGTGTAATCGGTCTCACCGAGATTATGTTATGCCCTAACCCTAACCATATCGGTCCTACCGAGTTGCATTTCGGTCCCACCAAAAATCCTAACGGTCACTAGGTTTACTAAATCGGTCTGACCGAGTTTGTTGATTCGGTCCCACCGAGATTGGTAAATTGTGTGTAACGGTTAGATTTTGTGCGGAGGCTATATATACCCCTCCACATCCTCTTCATTCGTGGAGAGAGCCATCAGAACAAACCTACACTTCCAACTTACCAGTTCTGAGAGAGAACTACCTACTCATGTGTTGAGGCCAAGATATTCCATTCCTACCATATGAATCTTGATCTCTAGCCTTCCCCAAGTTTCTTTCCAATCAAATCTTCTTTCCACCAGATCCAAATCCTATGAGAGAGAGTTGAGTGTTGGGGACACTATCATTTGAAGCACAAGAGCAAGGAGTTCATCATCAACGCACCATTTGTTACTTCTTGGAGAGTGGTGTCTCCTAGATTGGCTAGGTGTCACTTGGGAGCCTCCGACAAGATTGTGGAGTTGAACCAAGGAGTTTGTAAGGGCAAGGAGATCGCCTACTTCGTGAAGATCTACCGCTAGTGAGGCAAGTCCTTCGTGGGCGACGGCCATGGTGGGATAGACAAGGTTGCTTCTTCATGGACCCTTCTTGGGTGGATCCCTCCGTGGACTCACACAATCGTTACCCTTCATGGGTTGAAGTCTCCATCAACGTGGATGTACAATAGCACCACCTATCGGAACCACGCCAAAAACATCCCTGTGTCCAGTTGCATTTGAATCCTTAAAAACCCTTACCTTTACATTCTTGCAAGTTGCATGCTTTATTTTCCGCTGCTCATATACTCTTTGCATGCTTGCTTGCTATGTGTTGTGAATGTTAAACTTGTGCCTAAACTCCACTTAAACTTAAATTTGCTAAAAACTGCAACTTTGGTACTTAGTGTCTAATCACCCCCCTCTAGACACCTCTTCTCAAGGTCCTACAGAGGCCACCCACTTGCCCCCTGCTCCGGACATGTTTGTCTATGCGGCGAAGGTGTGAACTAGGGCGCTGGAGCTCGAGGGTACGAGAATGGATAAGCAAAAGAGGAAGAAGGCGTGGGTAAAAATGGGGAAATCCTTATCCCTTTATAGAGGCGACAAAAACGGTGCGCCTTCCCACTTGCCCATTGAAGATCACTTATTTCCCAAGCGCCGCGATTGATGGTGCGGTTGGGTTACCCATACCCATATTCATGGGAATCCCGTGATAAGGGGACATGATCTCTGCTTCGACAAGACATGCCGAGGAAACCGCCTCGCAATATGCGTTGTGGCTGGTTGTGGGAAAACGGTTCGAATAATGACTCAGTCGTAGTGTCATGTCACGTTGTTTGAAGTTGTCAGCAGATTACATTTGTGGAATATCGTTCTCTCTATGGTGGTATGTGAAGATCATCTTGCAGATCCGGACACGATTTAAGTGTTCAATGATTGCTTTGGAATATTCGGAGATGGAACCCTCCTTGCAATGCCGAAGAGAAACTGCGTGCTGGACTCATCGTCATTGAATCCTGGTTCAGGGGCTACTGAGGGAGTCCTGGATTAGGGGGTATCCGGACAGCTGGACTATATACTTTGGCCGGACTATTGGACCGTGAAGATACAAGACTCAAGACTTCGTCCCATGTCCGGATGGGACTCTCCTTTGCATGGAAGACAAGCTTGGGGATCCGGATATTAGATTTCCTTCTTTGTAACCGACTCTGTGTAAACCCTATCCCCCTCCGGTGTCTATATAAACCGGAGGGTTTGGTCCATATGGGGACGATCACAACAATCATAATCATCATAGGCTAGCTTCTAGGGTTTAGCCTCTACGATCTCGTGGTAGATCAACTCTTGTAATACTCATATCATCAGGAGCAATCAAGCAGGAAGTAGGGTTTTACCTCCATTGAGAGGGCCCGAACCTGGGTAAAACATTGTGTCCCTTGCCTCCTATTACCATTAGCCTTAGACGCACAGATTGGGACCCCCTACCCGAGATCCGCCGGTTTTGACACCAACACTCCCCCCTTCATTTGCTCTGTTCTGGTCTTCGTGCCGATGAAACTTGCTAGCTATAGGTGTCAATCATCAGTATGCGTAGCCATTATGCGTCTCCTGTTCGAAAGGGTTGCATCTATAAATATGCATGCATTTGCATATTTATAATCATGATTCTTTCGAATTGTCCAACGTTATCCATGGACAACCCGAGTATGTGTAGATTGGGTTCATTTTCCCATATGCTCTGCTCCGGATCCGATGCAGAATTTCGTTAGTGTCTCCCTATTGTTCTCCGGATACACATCCTCTGCTTATTGCCGAGATGTGTATCAGGAGAACAACGAGGAGGTGCTGCCGAAATGTTGTGTCGGATCCGGAGCAGAGCATGGGAAAACGAACCCAATCTACACATACTCGGGTGGGATTAGGACCTATCTTTACCTATTAGCATGTAGGTTGCATGGACGTAATAAAACTGACAAACTGCATTAACTGATGGATATGGTTTGCTTAATTATGTATATATTTCTTGTGTGTCCAGTAGGAAGTCAATATGAGTGATCGTGCGTGGATGTACACCAGTTACACTAGTCAGAAAGTTTGGATCGAGGAATGTTTAACAAAAAACAAGGGGTTTGTTAGAGCCGCATTTGCAAATGGCCAGGAATTAAGCTGGTGCCCCTGTGCCCGGACCAAAAGTTTACAAATTGTTGTGTCTCTGCTATCGGCGAAGGAGGTATCGAGTATTATGGAAGAGTTGAAGCAATTTATGAACTTCAATTATATGGTGAAAACCCACCAAACATCATAGTCTTCAGATGTTATTGGTTCCAGCCCAGGGAGACTAGAAGGACTCATGAACATATAGGGCTAGTCGAAATCAAACAAAACACCCATTTGGATGTTCCCGATGTCTATATTACGGCTCAACAGGCAACCCAAGTTTTCTATCTACTACGGACCTATCAAAGTGATCCAAATCTCTGTGGTTGGGATGTCGTTTATGAAGTGCCGCCACGTGTTAGACCACCTCCCCCCAATGAAGAGGATTATGAACCTCACATTAACCAAGACACATATGACGAAGGAGAATTCTTCCAAGAAACACTTCTTTCCAAAAAAATGTTTCAAGAACCGCTCTACTCCACCCCAGAACATTGAAGTAGACAACGATAGTGAATCCGACTTCACCCCTGAGCCGGAACAAGAAGAGCCGGAAGAAGAAGAAGTTACTGTTGCAGATGACCTATCAATGCTTGAACGATTACGTAAAGGTGGCCTTCCACATGATGATGCATTTATTAATGATGATGATGAGCATGTCATTACCGATAGTGATGATGATGATGTATTTATTAATGATGATGATGAGCACGTCATTACCGATAGTGATTATTAGGTATTCAAATTTTTATGTTGTACTTGATTTATATAGTTATTTGTATGATTGTATGATTTATATAGTTGATATGTATAATTCTCTTACTTTGTATGATTGTTTCTTATACATAGTGCCATGGTCTTGATGTCCGTTTCTGTCGGCCCTCGCCCGCTTTATGATTTAGATGTGGTAAATTCTCTTTCATAACTATTTGTTGCATTTCGCATTTATGACAATTATGGCCATCAAGTTGACATAGAGATATTTTAATCTACGAGGTATGTGAACCGGAATTTGAAACCGACCCTCTTGTCGAGAAGTTAAATTTAGCTGAAAAAGAAAATGAATATTTGAAAGGAAAAAATTAAAAGAATTGAAGAAGAGAAGATGACATTGGAGTTGTATGTTTCCGATGTCATCGATGATCACAAGATGAAGATGAATGCAATGCGCTTGAAGATGGATGCAATGCTCCTGAAGCTTAAGAAGATTAGAAAATATGCCATTGATAATGAGGCTTGGTATCATTATGCCGTTGGATCAATTGTTACCTTAGTTGCGATCTTCATCATATTTGTTGTGATGAGGGTAAGTTTTCTCTAATGTTTTGCTTTACAAATACTTAGCTTATTTTCCTCCTAAATGGCATAATTACCTAAGTTAGATAAAAAATGAGCTATACTTAGCTTATTCGGTTCATTTATGACATACTTAGCATACTTAGGTCAAAAATGGCATGATAACCTTTGTTACCTCCAAAATGATATAGACTTAGCCTATTTTCCTCAAAAATGACATAATAACCTTACTAAGCTCCAAAATGACCTATTTCCCTAGCTTAGCTCTAAAATGACCTACACTTAGCATTTTTACCTAGCTTAGCAATAAAATGGCATTTTTACTTACCTTAGTAGAAGAAGAAGAAGATAAAGAAGAGGAGAGGAGAAAAACAAAGAGAAGAAATCTTCTTCTTCTTCTTCTAACTAGTCTTCTTCTTCTTCTTCTTCTTCTTCTTCTTCTTCTTCTTCTTCTTCTTCTTCTAACTTTCATCTTTCCCAATTTGCAGATTTGCTTTACATGAGGAAGCTTGGATTCATGGAGTGTACTATTCTTCTGGTGCTTCCTTGTTGTTTATGAAAACTTGTTTGGATATGTATGTCTATATGGATATGTTGTTGGAAACTTATTTGTGGTTATGTATATATGAATATGTTGGACTTTGTTGATCTATGTTGTTGGATTTGATGAAATATGTTGTTGCAAATGTTGTAGGATATGTTGGATATGTATGCATGTATATCTGTGTTTGAAACCATGTCTAATTAATTGGATTTAAATAAAAACAGGGGATGTATAGCCTCTTTGCTGTCCGCTAGCAGACGGCAAAGAGGACACGTGCCAGTCACCTATGCAAACTGGGAACACTGGCTGCCTATTTGGTCATTTTGCCGCCTGCAAGCGGACAGCAAAGTGACCAAATATATGTCGTCTGGTGGCAGACGGTCTAGCTGGAGGACGGCAAAGAGCGCCGTTAACCCTAAGGGCTCTCACCCCACAACACTGTCGTCCATCATCTTTGCCGTCAGCTAACCTCGGATGGCGGACGACATAATCCTTTGCCGTCTGTTTCTGCAAAGCGGACGGCAAAGAAGGCCTTTGCTGGCACGTGTTCAGCGGACAGTTTGCCGCCCGCTAGCTGACGGCAAAGATGTTTGCCGTCCGCTAGCTAACGGCAAAGATGTTTGCCATCTAGGATCTGTGCCTTTGCCGTCCGCCATGGCAGACGGCAAAAGAAGCTGATTCAAGTGGTGACACCCTCTGTCACGCCTCACTATGGTAACCAACACGAGGCCTAGGGGAAAGAGGATGGGGATGGCGAGACCGGGGCCAGCAACAACATAGTTGAACGGGAGGGAACAGCCTCCGCCGCCCGCACGACAACCGACCGGACCAGACCCCTAATGGCCCAGCCAGGCCCGCGAAGTCCCTGCCTTCGCGTGTAGAACGTCCAACGACCTTGCCGCCGCCGCCCGGAGACCACCGCCGCACCACCTTGACCTCCAGGGAGCCGTGCCCCCGGGGATGAAACGTTCGGCCCACCCCGACCCAGATGGGGCCTGAATGGGCCCAGATCTGGGCCGAGCGGGCGCCGCCGGCCACGCCCGCACCAGCACACCTCCCCACCACCAACGGAAGCACCGTCGCACCGAGGAACCACCCAGGCCCACGGAAACCACCCCACCAAGCCGGACCACCGCTGGCCGAGCTGCACCGCCACCGTTGGGTGCCCCCGCGCCACCCTCCGCGCGCACGGGGAAAGGCCGGTCCGCCGCCGCCAGGGCCGCGCGGGCGAGGCCTGGCGGACCACATCGGCGGCGACGGGAGGGGAGAGGGAGGGGAAGGGGGCTGGAGGCGGGGAGGCGGGCTAGGGTTCGCCCGTCGCCCGTGGGGGACGAGGAACGAACCAGAGGGGGGAGCAGACGCACCGGATTTGTTTTTGACAAAAGAGAGCACTCTCTCCGATTTCCATTAAAAGAAATCACCATGTCTTACAACGAGCAGAGAAAGGAACTAAAAGATAGAGCATAATACTCCACTCCCCTACGAAATTGCAATTGCCATACTGAGGAAGGAAGGGAAGCCATCCCTTTCCCCTCCCAAAATCCCCAAGGCAAAAAGAACCTACAGGAGTGGTCTGAGGCCTGGATTCAGAAAGAAATCCAGCCCCGGAGCGCATACAAGTCTGTTTATTTAAACAGAGGCATACATCAGGACTAAGGTTTCTCATGGATTCTTACAAGACCACAAACTGACTGAAAAGCAAAAGAAAGCAAGCTAGAATGTAGTGACAGAACTTTTTTCATCGCAGCAACGGGTTCTTCCTGTAGTAAGTTCACCCCTGGATTCTCCCAGTCTTCAGGCGCCACCCATGAGCTGCTTTGAACACCTCTTCCGCCACCTCACTTACTTGCTTCACTCCAGCCTCCATCATCTTACTTCTTGCGGGATTTGTCTGCAAAATATTCCAATCATTTAAATTTTTGAGAAACAGGTTAACAGGTACACAGGGATCATTCACTCTATTGTTGTCAAAAATAATATTGTTTCTGAACTTCCAGATAGTCCAGCAAATCGCTGAAATACCTATCATGACCAAACTTTTTTCATCTTTTCCAAATGTATTTACCCAAGTTTTCATAATTGCATCCAGAGTTTATGGAATGTCGCTTAGATTGAAAGCACATTTTAAGATGTTCCACAATAATCTAGCAACTGAACATGACATAAAAAGATGATTTATATTTTCTTTACGTCCACAAAAATGACATGTATCATCTCCTTTCCACCCCCTACGAAGCAAATTATCTTTTGTAAGAATACTTTTTCTAAGAGCCAACCACACGAACACCTTGATTGTGGGTGGCATTTTAATCCTCCACATATATATGTGTGGATATTTAACACCATTTTCAATCAAATGCCTGTAGAAGGATTTTACACTATATACTCCATTTTTGGTCAAAGACCATTTTATCTCGTCTTTATCCTCATTCAAAGTCACCGAGCTACATGCTTCTTTAAGACGTCCCCACAGCTCTCTAGCATCTCCCAATAAAGTTCTTCTAAATTGCACATTATCTAGATTGTTGTCAAAAACTTCTTTAACTGTTTTCTTTTTATCAAAACAAAGATCATAAAGCCTAGGGAAATTTTTACTTAGTGGAGCGGTGCCAATCCACCAATCTTCCCAAAAGCAAGTTCTATCTCCATTCCCAAATTTAAATTTGCATAAAGGGACAAAATGATCTCTGTGTTTCAGTATATCCCTCCAAAACTGGGAATCTCCCTGTTTGGCTTGAATAGTGCCTAGATTCCTATTCTTGATATATTTTTTCCAAATAATATCTTGACACAACCCCTCAGTTGTGTATAATTTCCACCACCATTTACACAGCAATGCTTTGTTCATGCATGTAAGATTTTGAATCCCCAGCCCCCCATATCTTTTGGCCTACACACTTCAGACCCAGTGGCGGAGCCAGGAAAAATTAGGAGCCGGGGCAGAGTGCAAACTGTCTAAAAGAACCAGCTAAGTGCAACCGAATAATTGGATACAAATTATACAACTATAAGGCACTAAACTGGAGACTGATAAATTCGGAATAGTTTCAAAGTCAAACAATTGATATTGTATTGTTCATACACATAATTTTAATAAAAACAAAAATTAAATACGACAACTAATATCTCAATAAATGATAGTACTCGCGAAACAATACTTGATATCCAAATGTCCGATCAAGCACCCAAAAAGAGACCCTGCAATTGGAAAATGTAAGAATTAGTAGTCTATAGTGGAGTTGTAAAAACGTATTCACTTGGGAAATGAAACATACCAACTAATGATGCCTCGGTAAAATCCCTTTTCGAGCCTTCATGGCCTGAAACCTTCGAGTGATAACTTCATCGTCGAGTGATTTGAATATTTCACGTTCAGTGTAGCATATCATCAAGTGATTAAACCAATCATCATTGATCGTGCTGTGCAGTTTAGACTTGATAATTTTCATTGCCGAGAAAGCTCTCTCAACAGATGCCGTGGACACCGGCAGTAGCAAAGCTAACTCAATGAGCTTGTAAACCAATGGAAAGACCAAATGTTTCTCTGTTTCAACCATTTTTGTAGCTAAACTTTCAACATCTTTGCAAGTAGAAAATGCAGCATGATTTCTCAAATGAAGAACAAAAGTCTCAAGTTGGTCCCTCAATATCGCACGATCACTATTTGAGAAATCGGCACTATATATTTCAGCTAGCCGAGAAAGCTTCTGTACATCAAACTTGGAGAAACAATTCTTGGGATCAAGACACGAGAAACATGCAATTACCTCTTGGTTTGAGTCACTGAAGCGATGATTCATCTCAACACATATTTTGTCAATAACGACATAGAAAATCTCAGCCCTGTAATAATGAAGATTAGTGATAGTCCTTCCCTCTAGCCTCGAGCGACCTCGAACTGGTATTTCATCATCCATATTTGGCACTGGAATACCTTTGGAATTGCAGAATTGTTTGACCTCATCAAAAATACTCTCCCAACCACTATCTCTCATGGTAGCCAACCGGACTTTAACATCATGAATTAATTCCAAGGCAAGCACAATATTTGTATCCCTTCTTTGCAAAAGTTGTGAGAGCTCATTTGTTATACCAAACAACTTTAGCATAAACTTCAAAACGAGAGAAAATTTGAAGCACTCCATTTTTTCTATGCAACCCGCAGCATGGCTTGGATTACGCCCATTTGCGTCAACCGTGCTAAGAACTTTTATTACAGAGGCCCACATTTGGTCCAAGCGAAGCAAAGTTTTATGATGTGAACCCCATCTAGTATCTCCAGGTCTAGCAAGACTAGTCTGTTGATTCAAGCCTCTTCCTATAGATATCTCACCCCTCTCAAGCCTTTCCAAAATATCATTGTGAGATTCTTCTACCAACACTTCCATCTTCTTGCAAGATGAAGTTGTTGTGGTCACAATCAGCGATATGTACTCAAAAAAATCATGAATATATGAGCAAGAAGAACTAGCAACGGCAACCACAACCAACTGTAATCTATGGGCAAAGCAATGGACGTAGAAAGCATGAGGGTTTTCGTCGAGAAGTTTTCTTTGCAAACCGTTAAATTCACCTCTCATGTTTGAAGCACCGTCATATCCTTGCCCTTGTAGCCTTGAAATTGATAATTTGTAATGATCAAGAAGCTTTACAAGAGCTAACTTCAGTGACTCGGATGTAGTATCTTTGATGTGGTGCAGACATAGAAATCGTTCAACAACCTTCCCTTCATTCACATACCTACAAAAAATTAGAATGAATAGATAAATCATGGATGAACGAAGAATTGAAGTAAATAAAGAACCCAAAAAATAAAAGATAGTTACTAACCTCAACATTACTGCCATTTGTTCTTTCACCGATATATTGCATGACTCATCAATAAGAACAGAGAACTTTTTATCAGCAAGCTCCCCCATAATCATTTCGGTGACTTCTTCCGCGCAACACCTTGCAAGGTCCTTTTGTATTTCACCGGAAGTCATCTTGCAGTTTTCTCCACCACGATCAAAAGCATCTCTTACTTCTTCATTGCTATCCTTTAACCAATCTATCATCTCTAGAAAGTTTCCCTTGTTCAATGAAGCAGTAGATTCATCATGGCCACGGAATGACAAACCTTGTGCTATGAGATACCTTACACACTCTAGAGAAGAAGTCAAGCGAATCTTATATAATCTGTGAGATTCCACAGTTCCACGAGCGAACTTGGTTGACACACTTTGTCTTTGACTTTTGAAATCATCATAATGCCGAACACAATTGTTGTGACCACTATTCAGACCACCTACATGCTCAGGTAAGGCTCTATATGCATGTTTCCAGTCCCTAAAACCTGTTTTGGTGAAGACTTCAAACCCGAAGTGTTCAGCCCTTCCAGGTTGCTTGAACAAGAAACAATAGAAACAAAAAGCTGCATCCTCGGAGTCGCTATATTCTATCCAGTTACACTTTTCATACCATGACTTAGAAAATGCTCTTGAATCCGTTCGGCGAAATTCTAATTCTGGTTTGGTTCGACCCTTTAGTATGTATGCCCTCCTAACTTGGTCCTGGATTTGTGGTGCATATTCAGCAATTTGTTTTCTCAGTGCAGGATCAGATTGAATTTCGTCTGGATTAAACTCACTGTTGTTAGCAACATGAATAGGAGGGTCTTGTTCTGATTCCGGCTGCACAACACTTGCATTCTCAATGCTTGCTCTAGGAACCAAAAACCTCCTCATATCTGAAATTAATAACATAAGATTAAAGTGGGATGATTTGGAATGATTGAATGAACTAACTAACAATGGTCAGGTTAGATGTGTCGACAACAAAAGTGACAATACCTGTGCCAAGTGGAGATCGATATTCCTTCAATCAACCTGCTCGGGGTGATAGAATCTTTAATTACACATGTCGCTGCAAATTACATGCCGAAATTAGAATCCCCAAATTACTCATGCGTGTGCCTGCAACTGCACAAGACTAAGCCCTAAACTCACCTCAATTCCTCTCCTAATTAGAATTTGGAAGACAAGCCACAAACTGCTAGGAGGAGGCGCCGTGGATTGCCGTCCTTCCGTGGATTGCCCGGCGATCTGCCGCTGCAGCGCTACTGTCGAACAAACTGAACCATCGCGGTCGATCGCGGTGGGAGGAGCAGGAGGCGAGAAGGCGTCAAGGGTTTCGCTAACCCCTGGCGATTTTACTAAACCTTTACGTGCAGACGTGCGGGCGTAGAGCCACGAGCATTGGGCTAGGCCTACAACGTACTCCATAAATTTATTAATTAAATGGGCCTAGGCCTCTATGTTGTGCAAGGCTCAGCCACCTAGGAACTTTTTTCCCGGGCAAATAACGCCAAACCCTACTAATTAGGACGTGGTTTATTAGTCACTATCAAGTGCCGCTGGGCTAGGAGCCCGGGCAACTGCCCCGGGTCGCCTGGTACCAGCTCCGCCACCGTTCAGACCCTTTCACCAAATGGTATTTTCTTTTTTGATCATTCTCTTGCCATAGAAGTCTGGCTCTAAAAAAATACATGCGTTTTTCAACCCCAACGGGGAGCCCATAAAAGGACATCATAAAATAGGATATGCCTGTGAGAGATGATTGAATCAATGTAACCCTCCCTGCACTGGCAAGCAATCTGCCTTGCCAAGTTTCACATTTTTTCTCCATCTTATTCTTTGGAGGTTTCCAATGCTTGTTACAAATTCTATTTTTATCTATAGGTAGCCCTAGATATTTCATGGGCAAGGTACCCACTGGGCATGTGAAAATTCTAGCATAATCATCTTTCTTATCAACTGCCTCTCCAAACAGGAAAAGCTCACTTTTATGAAAATTGATCTTCAAACCAGACATTTGCTCAAACAGACATAAAATGTATTTCAAATTGTGTCCACTTTCTATATCATCTTGCAATAGGAAGATGGTATCATCTGTTGGAAATATGCCCTAGAGGCAATAATAAAAGGATTATTATTATATTTCTTTGTTCATGATAGTTGTCTTTTATCCATGCTATAATTGTATTGTCCGGAAATCGTAATACACGTGTGAATACTTAGACCACAACATGTCCCTAGTGAGCCTCTAGTTGACTAGATCGTTGATCAACAGATAGTCATGGTTTCCTGACTATGGACATTGGATGTCGTTGATAACGGGATCACATCATTGGGAGAATGATGTGATGGACAAGAGCCAATCCTAAGCATAGCACAAGATCGTGTAGTTCGTTTTGCTAGAGCTTTTCCAATGTCAAGTATCTCTTCCTTAGACCATGAGATCGTGTAACTCCCGGATACCGTAGGTGTGCTTTGGGTGTACCAAACGTCACAACGTAACTAGGTGACTATAAAGGTGCACTACAAGTATCTCCGAAAGTGTCTGTTGGGTTGACACGGATCGAGACTGGGATTTGTCACTCCGTATTACGGAGAGGTATCACGGGCCCACTCGGTAGTGCATCATCATAATGAGCTCAAAGTGACCAAGTGTCTGGTCACGGGATCATGCATTATGGTACGAGTAATGTGACTTGCCGACAACGAGATTGAACGAGGTATTGGGATACGGACGATCGAATCTCGGGCAAGTAACATACCGTCTAACAAAGGGAATAGTATATGGGGTTGCTTGAATCCTCGACATCGTGGTTCATCCGATGAGATCATCGAGGAGTACGTGGGAGCCAACATGGGTATCCAGATCCCGCTGTTGGTTATTGACCGGAGAGCCGTCTCGGTCATGTCTGCATGTCTCCCGAACCCGTAGGGTCTACACACTTAAGGTTCGGTGACGCTAGGGTTGTATGAATATGAGTATGCAGCAAACCGAATGTTGTTCGGAGTCCCGGATGAGATCCCGGACGTCACGAGGAGTTCCGAAATGGTCCGGAGGTAAAGAATTATATATAGGAAGTGCTGTTTCGGCCATCGAGAAAGTTTCGGGGTCACCGGTATTGTACCGGGACCACCGGAAGGGTCCCGGGGGTCCACCGAGTGGGGCCACCTATCCCGGAGGGCCCCGTGGGCTGAAGTGAGAGGGGAACCAGACCCTAGTGGGCTGGTGCGCCCTCCCTTGGGCCCCCTGCGCCTAGGGTTGAAAACCCTAGGGTGGGGGGCGCACCCCACTTGCCTTGGGGGGCACTCCACCCCCCTGTCCGCCGCCCCCCTTGGAGATCTGATCTCCAGGGCCGCCCCCCCCTGGGGGGCTATATAAAGGAGGAGGGGAGGGAGGGCAGCCGCACCTAAGTCTTGGCGCCTCCCTCCCCCTGCTACACCTCTTCCTCCTCCCGCAGTAGCTTGGCGAAGCCCTGCCGGAGTCCTGCTGCATCCACCACCACGCCGTTGTGCTGCTGGATCTTCATCAACCTCTCCTTCCCCCTTGCTGGATCAAGACGGAGGAGACGTCACGCTGACCGTACATGTGTTGAACGCGGAGGTGCCGTCCGTTCGGCGCTAGGATCTCCGGTGATAGGATCACGACGAGAACGACTACCTCAACCCCGTTCTCTTGAACGCTTCCGCACGCGATCTACAAGTGGTGTGTAGATGCATCTCTCTCCGATCACTCGTTGCTTAGATGAACTCATAGATGGATCTTGGTGAAACCGTAGGAAAATTTTTATTTTCTGCAACGTTCCCCGACAGTGGTATCAGAGCTAGGTCTATGCGTAGTTCTCTATTGCACGAGTAGAACACAATTTTGTTGTGGGCGTAGATCTTGTCAACTTGCTTGCCGCTACTAGTCTTACTTTGCTTCAGTAGTATTGTGGGATGAAGCGGCCCGGACCGACCTTACACGTACGCTTACGTGAGACAGGTTCCACCGACTGACATGCACTAGTTGCATAAGGTGGCTAGCGGGTGTCTGTCTATCCCACTTTAGTTGGAGCGGATTTGATGAAAAGGGTCCTTATGAAGGGTAAATAGAAGTTGAAAAAATCATGTTGTGGTTATTCGTAGGTAAGAAAACGTTCTTGCTAGAACCCAATTGCAGCCACGTAAAAGATGCAACAACAATTAGAGGACGTCTAACTTGTTTTTGCAGCAATTGTCATGTGATGTGATATGGCCAGAAGTTGTGATGAATGATGAATGATATATTGTGATGTATGAGATCATGTTCTTGTAATAGGAATCATGACTTGCATGTCGATGAGTATGACAACCGACAGGAGCCATAGGAGTTGTCTTTATTTTTTGTATGACCTGCGTGTCATTGAAGAACGCCATGTAAATTACTTTACTTTATTGCTAAACGCGTTAGCCATAGAAGTAGAAGTAGTCGTTGGCGTGACAACTTCATGAAGACACGATGATGGAGATCATGATGATGGAGATAATGGTGTCATGCCGGTGACGAAGATGATCATGGAGCCCCGAAGATGGAGATCAAAGGAGCTATATGATATTGGCCATATCATGTCACTATTATATAATTGCATGTGATGTTTATTATGTTTATGCATCTTGTTTACTTAGAACGACGGTAGTAAATAAGATGATCCCTTATAATAATTTCAAGAAAGTGTTCCCCCTAACTGTGCACCGTTGCTAAAGTTCGTCGTTTCGAAGCACCACGTGATGATCAGGTGTGATAGATCCTTACGTTCACATACAACGGGTGTAAGACAGTTTTACACATGCAAAACACTTAGGGTTAACTTGACGAGCCTAGCATGTATAGACATGGCCTCGGAACACAAGAGACCGAAAGGTCGAACATGAGTCGTATGGAAGATACGATCAACATGGAGATGTTCACCGATGATGACTAGTCCGTCTCACGTGATGATCGGACACGGCCTAGTCGACTCGGATCGTGTAACACTTAGATGACTAGAGGGATGTCAATCTGAGTGGGAGTTCATTAAATAATTTGATTAGATGAACTTAATTATCATGAACTTAGTCCAAAATCTTTGCAAAATATGTCTTGTAGATCAAATGGCCAACGCTCATGTCAACATGAACTTCAATGCGTTCCTAGAGAAAACCAAGCTGAAAGATGATGGCAGCAACTATTCGGACTGGGTCCGGAACCTGAGGATCATCCTCATAGCAGCCAAGAAAGATTATGTCCTAGAAGCACCGCTAGGTGAAGCACCCATCCCAGAGAACCAAGACGTTATGAACGCTTGGCAGTCACGTGCTGATGATTACTCCCTCGTTCAGTGTGGCATGCTTTACAGCTTACAACCGGGGCTCCAAAAGCGGTTTGAGCGACACGGAGCGTATGAGATGTTTGAGGAGCTGAAAATGGTTTTTCAAGCTCATGCCCGGGTCGAGAGATAGGAAGTCTCCGACAAGTTCTATAGTTGTAAGATGGAGGAAAACAGTTCTGTCAGTGAGCACATACTCAAAATGTCTGGGTTGCACAACCGCCTGTCCCAGCTGGAGATCAACCTCCCGGACGAGGCAGTCATTGACAGAATCCTTCAGTCGCTCCCACCGAGCTACAAGAGCTTTGTGCTGAACTACAATATGCAGGGATGGTGAAGACCATTCCTAAAGTATTTTCAATGCTGAAGTCAGCAGAGGTTGAAATCAAGAAGGAACATCAAGTGTTGATGGTCAATAAGACCACTAAGTTCAAGAAGGGCAAGGGTAAGAAGAACTTCAAGAAGGACGGCAAAGATGTTGCCGCGCCCGGTAAGCCAGTTGCCGGGAAGAAGTCAAAGAATGGACCCAAGCCTGAGAATGAGTGCTTTTATTGCAAAGGAAAGGGTCACTGGAAGCGGAACTGCCCCAAATACTTAGCGGACAAGAAGGCCGGCAACACTAAAGGTATATGTGATATACATGTAATTGATGTGTACCTTACCAGTACTCATAGTAACTCCTGGGTATTTGATACCGGTGTCGTTGCTCATATTTGTAACTCACAGTAGGAGCTGCGGAATAAGCGGAGACTGGCGAAGGACGAGGTGACGATGCGCGTCGGGAATGGTTCCAAGGTCGATGTGATCGCCGTCGGCACGCTACCTCTACATTTAGCCACGAGATTAGTTATGAACCTCAATAATTGTTATTTAGTGCCAAGTTTGAGCATGAACATTGTATCTGGATCTCGTTTAATACGAGATGGCTACTCATTTAAATCCAAGAATAATGGTTGTTCTATTTATATGAGGGATATGTTTTTTGGTCATGCCTCGATGGTCAATGGTTTATTCTTAATGAATCTCGAACGTAATGTTACACATATTCATAGTGTGAATACCAAAAGATGTAAAGTTGATAACGACAGTCCCGCCTTGGTCACATTGGTGTCAAGCGCATGAAGAAGCTCCATGCTCATGGACTTTTACAGTCTCTCGATTATGAATCATTTGACACATGCGAACCATGCCTCATGGGCAAAATGACCAAGACTCCGTTCTCCGGAACAATGGAGCGAGCAACTAACTTATTGGAAATCATACATACTGATGTGTGTGGTCCAATGAGCATTGAGGCTCGCGAAGGATATCGTTATGTTCTCACTCTCACTGATGACTTGAGTAGATATGGGTATGTCTACTTGATGAAACACAAGTCTGAGACCTTTGAAAAGTTCAAGGAATTTCAGAATGAGGTAGAGAATCAACATGAACGAAAGATAAAATTCTTACGATCAGATCGTGGAGGAGAATATTTAAGTCACGAATTTGGTACAAACTTAAGAAAATGTGGAATTGTTTCACAACTCACGCCGCCTGGAACACCTCAGCGTAATGGTGTGTCCGAACGTCGTAATCGCACTCTATTAGATATGGTGCGATCTATGATGTCTCTTACCGATTTACCGCTATCATTTTGGGGATACGCTCTAGAGACAGCTACATTCACTTTAAATAGGGCACCGTCTAAATCCGTTGAGACGACACCGTATGAATTATGGATTGGGAAGAAACCTAAGCTGTCGTTTCTAAAAGTTTGGGGATGCGATGCTTATGTCAAGAAACTTCAACCTGAAAAGCTCGAACCCAAGTCGGAAAAATGCGTCTTCATAGGATACCCTAAGGAAACCATTGGGTATACCTTCTACCTTAGATCCGAAGGCAAGATCTTTGTTGCCAAAAACGGATCCTTTCTGGAAAAAGAGTTTCTCTCGAAAGGAGTAAGTGGGAGGAAATTAGAACTTTATGAAGTACTACCTCTTGAACCGGAAAGTAGTGTAGCTCAGGAAAATGTTCTTGTGGTGCCTACACCGACTGGAGAGGAAATTAATGATGATGATCAAGGTACTTCGGATCAAGTTGCTACTGAACTTCGTAGGTCCACAAGGACACGTTCCACACTAGAGTGGTATGGCAACACTGTCCTGGAAATCATGTTGTTAGACAACGGTGAACCTTCGAACTATGAAGAAGCGATGGCGGGCCCAGATTCCAACAAATGGCATGAAGCCATGCAATCCGAGATAGAATCCATGTATGAAAACAAACTATGGACTTTGACTGACTTGCCCGATGATCGGCGAGCAATAGAAAACAAATGGATCTTTAAGAAGAAGACGAACGCGGATGGTAATGTCACCATCTATAAAGCTCGACTTGTTGCTAAGGGTTATCGACAAGTTCAAGGGGTTAACTACGATGAGACCTTCTCTTCCATAGTGAAGCTTAAGTCCGTCCGAATCATGTTAGCAATTGCCGCATACTATGATTATGAGATATGGCAGATGGACATCAAAACGGCATTCCTTAACGGTTATCTTAAGGAAGAGATGTATATGATGCAGCCGGAAGGTTTTGTCGATCCTAAGAATGCTAACAAAGTATGCAAGCTCCAGCGATCCATTTATGGGCTGGTGCAAGCATCTCGGAGTTGGAACATTCGCTTTGATGAAATGATCAAAGCGTTTGGGTTTATGCAGACTTATGGAGAAGCCTGCGTTTACAAGAAAGTGAGTGGGAGCTCTGTAGCATTTCTCATATTATATGTAGATGACATACTTTCGATGGGAAATGATATAGAATTCTTGGACAGCATTAAGGCCTACTTGAATAAGTGTTTTTCAATGAAGGACCTTGGAGAAGCTGCTTACATATTAGGCATCAAAATCTATAGGGATAGATCGAGACGCCTCATAGGTCTTTCACAAAGCACATACCTTGATAAGATTTTGAAGAAGTTCAAAAAGGATCAGTCCAAGAGAGGGTTCTTGCCTGTATTGCAAGGTGTGAGATTGAGCTCGGCTCAATGCCCGACCACGGCAAAAGATAAAGAAGAGATGAGTGTCATCCCCTATGCCTCAGCCATAGGATCTATTATGTATGCCATGCTGTGTACCAGACCTGATGTAAACCTTGCCGTAAGTTTGGTAGGAAGGTACCAAAGTAATCCCGGCAAGGAACACTGGACAGCGGTCAAGAATATCCTGAAGTACCTGAAAAGGACAAAGGACATGTTTCTCGTTTATGGAGGTGACGAAGAGCTCGTCCTAAAGGGTTACGTCGACGCTAGCTTCGACACAGATCTGGATGACTCTAAGTCACAAACCGGATACGTGTATATGTTGAATGGTGGGACAGTAAGCTGGTGCAGCTGCAAGTACAGCGTCGTGGCGGGATCTACATGTGAAGCGGAGTACATGGCAGCCTCGGAGGCAGCGCATGAAGCAATTTGGGTGAAGGAGTTCATCACCGACCTAGGAGTCATACCCAATGCGTCGGGGCCGATCAAACTCTTCTGTGACAACACTGGAGCTATTGCCCTTGCCAAGGAGCCCAGGTTTCACAAGAAGACCAGGCACCTCAAGCGTCGTTTCAACTCCATCCGTGAAAATGTTCAAGATGGAGACATAGATATTTGCAAAGTACATACGGATCTGAATGTCGCAGATCCGTTGACTAAACCTCTTCGGCGAGCAAAACATGATCAACACCAGAACTCTATGGGTGTTCGATTCATCACAATGTAACTAGATTATTGACTCTAGTGCAAGTGAGAGACTGTTGGAAATATGCCCTAGAGGTAATAATAAAAGGATTATTATTATATTTCTTTGTTCATGATAGTTGTCTTTTATTCATGCTATAATTGTATTGTCCAGAAATCGTAATACACGTGTGAATACTTAGACCACAACATGTCCCTAGTGAGCCTCTAGTTGACTAGCTCGTTGATCAACAGCTAGTCATGGTTTCCTGACTATGGACATTGGATGTCGTTGATAACGGGATCACATCATTGGGAGAATGATGTGATAGACAAGACCCAATCCTAAGCATAGCACAAGATCGTGTACTTCATTTTGCTAGAGCTTTTCCAATGTCAAGTATCTCTTCCTTAGACCATGAGATCGTGTAACTCCCGGATACCGTAGGAGTGCTTTGGGTGTACCAAACGTCACAATGTAACTGGGTGACTATAAAGGTGCACTACAGGTATCTCCGAAAGTGTCTGTTGGGTTGACACGGATCGAGACTGGGATTTGTCACTCCGTATTACGGAGAGGTATCACTGGGCCCACTCAGTAGTGCATCATCATAATGAGCTCAAAGTGACCAAGTGTCTGGTCACGGGATCATGCATTACGGTACGAGTAAAGTGACTTGCCAACAATGAGATTGAACGAGGTATTGGGATACCGACGATCGAATCTCGGGCAAGTAACATACCGTCTGACAAAGGGAATAGTATACGGGGTTGCTTGAATCCTCGACATCGTGGTTCATCCGATGAGATCATCGAGGAGTACGTGGGAGACAACATGGGTATCCAGATCCCGCTGTTGTTTATTGACCGGAGAGCCGTCTCGGTCATGTCTGCATGTCTCCCGAACCCGTAGGGTCTACACACTTAAGGTTCGGTGACGCTAGGGTTGTATGAATATGAGTATGCAGCAAACCGAATGTTGTTCGGAGTCCCGGATGAGATCCCGGATGTCACGAGGAGTTCCGGAATGGTCCGGAGGTAAAGAATTATATATAGGAAGTGCTGTTTCGGCCATCGGGAAAGTTTCGGGGTCATCCGGTATTGTACCGGGACCACCGGAAGGGTCCCGGGGGTCCACCGGGTGGGGCCACCTATCCCGGAGGGCCCCGTGGGCTGAAGTGGGAGGGGAACCAGCCCCTAGTGGGCTGGTGCACCCCCCCCCCCTTGGGCCCCCCTGCGCCTAGGGTTGAAAACCCTAGGGTGGGGGGCGCACCCCACTTGCCTTGGGGGGCACTCCACCCCCCCTGGCCGCCGCCCCCCTTGGAGATCTAATATCCAGGGCCGGAGCCCCCCCTGGGGGCCTATATAAAGGAGGGGGGAGGGAGGGTAGCCGCACCTAAGTCTTGGCGCCTCCCTCCCCCTGCTACACCTCTTCCTCGTCCCGCAGTAGCTTGGCGAAGCCCTGCCGGAGTCCTACTGCATACACCACCACGCCATTGTGCTGCTGGATCTTCATCAACCTCTCCTTCCCCCTTGCTGGATCAAGACGGAGGAGACGTCACGCTGACCGTATGTGTGTTGAACGCGGAGGTGCCGTCCGTTCGGCGCTAGGATCTCCGGTGATAGGATCACGACGAGAACTTCTACCTCAACCCCGTTCTCTTGAACGCTTCCGCACGCGATCTACAAGTGGTATGTAGATGCATCTCTCTCCTATAACTCGTTGCTTAGATGAACTCATAGATGGATCTTGGTGAAACCGTAGGAAATTTTTTATTTTCTGCAACGTTCCCCAACAATGCATATTGCAACATATTAACCCCATTTGGTATGTATTCATTTAGAACCCCCTTCACCAGCCCATTTTCCCTGGCTTTGTCTAACATAATTGCCAGGGCATCAGTAGCCAAATCAAAGTTTAGAGGGAATAGAGAATCCCCCTGTCTCAATCCTTTATGAGTAATAAAGTATTTCCCTAGGTTCTCATTAACCTTGACACAGACTTTCCCCCCTCTAATAGTCTCCATAACCCAATCAATCCATTTATCTAGGAACCCCTTCATTTTCAACATTTAAAAGAGGAAGGACCATTTGATTTTGTCATAGGCCTTTTCAAAATCAATTTTCAAAAGCAGAGCACTTTTTTTTCTTTTTTATACTATTCAAAGCCTCCATAATATACCTGCCCTTAACAAAAGCAGTCTGAACAGGAGAAATAACATCAGCAGCTACCAAGTTCAACCTGTTCATTAACACCTTTGTGATGATTTTGAAGCAGACATTTAGTAAGCAAATTGGCCTGAATTTTTGTATTTGATTAACATCTATCCCTTTTGGGACTAGGGTTATAATCCCATAGTTCAGTCTGCTAATATCAATTTTCCTACTAGCAAAGTCATCCAACATAGCTTTTAAATCATGTTTCACCAGATCCCAATAATGCTGATAAAATTCAGCAGTGAAGCCATCTGGTCCAGGGGATTTATTGTGTGCCATTTTAAAGACAACCTTCTTGATTTCCTCCAAAGAAAATTCTTCAATTAGAAATTTTTCATATCCGTCTTGAATCCTAGTGGGATTATCAATATTAAGTGAGACAGAAGAATTATCTGCTGGACCAAATAGGTTTTTGTAAAAAGTGGTAATATAATTTATCAGGTTTTTATCCCCTTCTATTATCCCCTCAGGTTGCTCTAATCTGTTGATTTTGTTTCTTCTAAGTCTCCCATTTGCCTTGGCATGGAAGAATTTAGTATTACTATCCCCTTCTAGTATCTCATCAATTTTGGCTCTCTGTCTCCATTTAGCCTCTTCCTGCTTAAGGAGTCTATCAAGCTGAGCTCTCAATTCTATCTGCTCTTTTCTATCAGCAGATGGAAGGCCATTAACCTCACAATTTTTATCAATAATATCCAATTTAAGCAGGATATCTTTCTTTAGTTCAAAATACCATGCACTCATATTTCTGTTCCACCCTTTAAGTTTAGGTCTTAGATTTCTAAACTTTCCCAACAATCTATCTATGATGTCCCCTTTAATGTTAGGATCATTTCGGACTTTCTGTACAATTTCATCAATTCCCTCTCTCAAAAACCAGGCATTTTCAAATCTGAAAATTGGCTCATTTTTTTGGAAATCTCCAGAATCCAAGTAAAGAGGAGTGTGATCAGACTTCTCTCTAGTCAAAGTTTTTACTTGGGTTAAGGGGTATGTCTCTTCCCACTCTGTGCTACAGAGGATCCTATCCAGCTTTTCAAAAGTAGGGTTGTGCATATTATTCCCCCAAGTGAATTGTCTCCCATTCATATCAAGCTCTCTCACCCTAGTTTGTTCCAGAATGGCATTAAAAAGAAAACTCCAATGCCTAGGAGACCCTGGTTTATTTTTCTCACTAGCCTTTCTAATAATATTGAAGTCACCTCCAATCAAAATTGGATTAACACAATTTTGAAAGACTCTGGACAACTCAGCCAGAAACAGAGCTTTCCTTTCTGGTTGTGCATCTCCATAAATCACCACTAAATCCCAAATAAGCCTATTTCTAACATCCTGGACTGTCATTTTTGTGTGATAGTCTCCTTCATCCTGAGAGATCACATCTAATGTGGTATAATTAACTCCCAACAGAAGGCCACCAGATTTCCCCCTAGCTGGAGTAAAATGCCAGTGGAAATCCCTTCCTGCACAAATTTGTTGCAGATCATTTCTAGAAAATTGTTGTCTCATGGTCTCTTGCAGGCCCAAGAAATCTACTCTCATATCCATGATCATTTCCCTCAGAAATATTTTTTTGATGTCTCCCCCAAATCCTCTCATATTCCAAAAGATCCCCCTCATCTTTTTTTCTTATTTTTCCTATCAGAAGATTCTAGGGTTTTGATAGCAGAGGCAATTTTAACTCTAGAACCTATAATAGTTTTACCTCTTTTCTTCTCTTTTTATGAGAAAAGCTCTTTAATTATTTCCCATTCTTCATTCTCTTCCTCTTCTCTCTCATTTTCCCCACTATCTAACAAATCTGCCAGAGAATGTTCTCCAGTATCAATGATATTATGCTCCTTAGGTAGAGAGGTTTGTTTCTGATTGTTACTATAATCTACTAACAACATATCAATCCTTGCCTGTTCAGACATTTTTATCAACTCCAAATTATGATTAACAATATCAGGCTTATTTCCCAAATTAACCCCAACCCCTCAGCAATCTGCTGCAGAACATTATTGGGTCTAGAAACAATACCAGAAGGAGTGTACTCACCATAGTTGTTTTTCTGTGCTACTCTCTCTTTACCTAAATCAGTGATTTTTTGTCTTCTTTGCCTTTCAGTCTAGTGCATCTTCTCAGTTCTTCTTCTTCTTGGGATTCTAGTTCTCTTATTCCAGCCTTCTTGACTTTTGTTTCAAAAGATTCAGTCTCCTGACTAGCAGTGTAACCCACAGGTTCCATATATCCTAGCCCCACAGCCTGTTCCATTAGTTCCAAGTCTGTCATTCCCTCTCCCTCTTCCTGCTTGTCTTCTGCTACTGCTCCCCCCTTAGTGTCCTCTTTTTCATCTTCACTCCCAATGATTTTCTTCCCTGACTGTGACCCTCTCACCTCTTCACTTGCCTTCATATTGATTTGCAGCAGTTCATGTTGTCTCTTGACCTCCTTTTCTAGGATTTTCCTTATGATGTCCATTTCTTTCCTCTTTTTTTCCTCCAGCATAAGCTGAGCAGTCTGTCTAGCTGCAAGTTCCTCTACTTTCTGTAACCTAGCCCTCACACTTTCTTCTTCACCCTGGACCTCTCCAGCAAACCTTGCACCTGCCTTTTTCTTGGGTATCTCATTTTTTTTACCCATGTCTCCTGCTTTAAGCACCACTTGTTCATATTGTTTCAACCCCAAGCTCCCCAAGCTAACAATGGACTTCCCAAACTCAGATTGTTTGCTCTTTTTCTGCATCTCATTCTCCCTCTGTGTTTCAGAGCTCTCCAAGTCAAGGTAGTCAAAGATTTTCCTTTTATTCCCCTCTTCAAACTTGTACCACCCCTGTTCTGCAATGGAATCAAACTCAAAACCAATATCATAAATCAGCAAGTCTTTAGTAGTTATCTCAGTGCCAGCAGGTATTTTGTGTAAGTCTCTCACTCCCACTTTCACCCTAATTTCTTCCTTAGAATAAATGTGTTCCACATCTACTTCAACCACTGGCCCCAGAGCTGAACCAATTTCACATGCACCCATGTAATGCCTCAGAGTGTCAGGGACCCCCCACATCTTGATCCAAACTGAATAAAGTTTTCCTTTTGCTTTATCATCTGGACTCCAGAAGTCTACCTCCACCATAGCCCCTGTGCCAAGCAAGGTGAATTTGCCAAAGTTTTTCAACTCCACCAATTTGGCCTTGCTAGGAAATCTCATAAGGAAAGTTTTTGGGCTCTGAAACTTGGCTCTCCAGGTCCACCCCCAATCAAACATTTTGCTAAATCCATAGGCCACAGTGGTGTCATTCAGCTGTCCCTCTTGCACAGTAACCAAGGCCATGGGATTAATGTGCTCAGTAGCTACAATCTCTTTGGTGTTCCGCACCAGAAGGCATCCCAATCCCCTGGCCCCATATCCAACATAGTTGGCAACTGGTTTGGGCTGTTTCAGAATAGTGCATTCTTTAGTATTGTGAGATGGCCTCTGACACACCACACATAAGACCTTATTTTTGCAGTCACTTTTTACATGCCCCTGTTCTTTGCATTTTACACAGAAAAGTTCTTTGGGATTTCCTATTTCTTTCTTTTTGGCTGTCTCTTTAGCTCCTTCCACCCTAACACCTACTTGTGACTGCAGAGTTTCTTGTTTTGGCATATTGGACAAGAGAAACTGATACTGCTAGGCCATTTGTTCTTGTGGCATGAAACCAAACTGCCCAAGCCCCATCCCCATTGGCACAAGATGAGGGAAACCATTGTTGCTCATCATAGGGAACCCCCCTGCCAACTGAACTGGTCCTCCCTGTGTCTCCATCTGTGTAATGTTTGTATTGTTAGCCACAGACCCACTTTCCTGCCTGTTCTCACCCATCCCAGCCTGGTACCTCTCCTGTTGATTTCCACCCATGTCCGATGCAAATCTGCCAAACTTATTGTCTCCATCTCTACCGCTTCCTGTGGAATTTCCATCCCCACCAGAACCACTGCTGTTGGTCCCTGATCCTCCTCTGAAGCTCCCCTCTTTGTTTCTCCAGCCGTATCCATCCAACTCTCTCTCTCTTCTTGCCTATTAAAACCTCTCCCAAAACTCTCAGATCTGCCATAGAAATTACCTCTCCCTCCTGGATTGGTTCCTCTTCCAGGCCTTGGCCTCCAACTCTCTTGTCTGCCAGTCATAGCTTCTTCTTCTTCCCAAGGTAGATCCCTCTTCTCCGCATCCTCTTCTTCACTTGTCGCCGTCAAGGTTTCGCTAGGGTTTGGTAGGTGGAGGAAATCGGGATCAGGGATGAAGGATGGGATCCCCCCTATATATAGGCCCACTCCCCCACTATATGTAGCTGGGCTTTTTTTGCTCACCCCACTACTGGGCCATTTTCCTCCGGAGCCCACCTGGTCGTCCTTCTTTTTTCCCTCACTGTCCACCCACTCCACCTGCATCTCTTCTGCTCCTGACTCATATCCATTTTTATTGTCCTGACTTTCTTCCATTGTTTCTTCTAACATAAAATTTCCTGGAATATTGTTCACCCTAAGTTTTATGTCAACCAGTGTTTCTTCACAGAGAATCATGTCTCTTTTATCAATTTTACTATCCTCAACCTCAAAACCCCCATAATCAGTGTCAATATCTGATAAATACTCAGGGAATCTGGGTAGATCCCATATCTTGGGTATCTTATCCCTAATCCTTATCAACGCCATATCAATTTTTTGGTTATGAAACTTCCTCCAGTTGGGTGAATCAATGTGAATGAAATCATTTTGATTTACATCTCTCTGTTTTCCATCACTAACTTCTTCATGTTTAAGCAAAAGGCTTTGAACATAATTGTTCATCCTCTTTTCCAACCTACGGTTAACTCGCCTAATTCGACGCTGAGTATCAATTTTGCCCTGACTACTCTCATAATCGCGAGTATGTGTCCGGTATTTAAGAACAGAAGGGTAAATCATACCTGAAACGATGAGATCCTCGTCAGAAACATCATCTAAATCTTCACTAGCTAGCACCCAAAAGCGGTTGCCACCCAGCAAAGGATTCCAACTCTGTTTCCGGCGAGGCGTGCTGAACGGCGAGGCTCTGGAGTCTCCGAGGTTGATGGTCTTACGGTGAGACGGGCAGAGCGGTGCGGTGCCCCCGCCGCCTCCTGCGGCGCCTGATCCACCGAATCCTCGCGAATCTCGATCGGGGCCATGGCCGACCCTGGAGCGGGGAGGGCCAGGACCCCCTCTCGAGGGCGGAGCACCGATTCCCTCATGGCGGGGGCGAGATTCGCGGTCGCGAAGATGGTGAAGGCCACCCACTTCCTCGCCACCGCCCTCACCGGCGAGTCTGCCTGATCCGCCGCCCACAGAAGCACCTGCAGTGGGTGCTTGCGCCCTCCGTGCCCGAACAGTGACCTCTCCTCCTCCCCCATCAGATTCTCCACAATCACCTCCGCCTCCGCATACATCTCGCGCTTGCTCAAATACCAGGCCCCGATCTCTCTCAGGCGGATCTGCAGGCGCGCATCCCTGCCCGCGAACCTCTGCATCTTCTCTTTGTTGATCTCCTCCATCTCCGCCGCGAACTCGAGCAGACAGAGCAGTGGATGAGGCGTGCGGGAGAGGAAGAGTGGGGTGGGGAATAACATGCGCGAATTCCTTCGATCTTAATCCCCCCTCCGCCTTAATTGCCCTCCCACCGGCCGCATTACCTCCGCCGCCGTCTCCCGAGCGCCATCCCCGTCGGTGATTTCCTCCTCGATATGCGCGACGTGACAGGGGAACGCGACCGTAGCCCCAGAGGCCAACACGAACCCGCCCCCCGAACGCCTATCAACCGTGCATCCGCGCTCGTCGATGAGGTGTGCCGTCGTGGTGTGCGGGCGAAGCACCACCGCGCCCCGGTGATACTTGGGGGTCGTCACCGATTTCACATCGGCGGCGAACCACGCCGACCACCATGCCGTGTCGGGCTCACACCGACCAACGCCCCTCGACCAGATGCACCAGATATACTGTTTTTCATCGATGAATATATTTATATGCTGATAAAACTCATGAAGCTCATAGATTCACCTTCCCAATAGCAGGGATTGGTACATGGATCAATATATGCTACTTGTTGGGTCCTTAGTAATTACTCCTCGATGGTGCCGACGTAGGGGTGTTCGTGCTTGGGGTAGGTGCAGCCGAGCCCGAAAGGCACCAAACTGTCGAACCCGCCCCAGCTGCGCTCCTTGATGGCGACGTCGCCCAGCACCCTCCTCCCCGCTGGCGTCACGAAGGTCACCGCCCTGTTCTCGAACACGACCTTGCACGGCGCGTCCCCTCCCTGCATTGCCACCCTGAACGACCTCGCCCCCGGCCACTAGAGGTCCCACACCACCACCCCGCTCATGATGTTCCTGACGTACTTCCACTTGCACGTCACCTTGGGCTGCCACTCCCAGTATGCCCGGTACGTCAAGGTGTTGCCGTTGTCGATACTCAACGGCCGGATGTCGTCGCTCCCGTCGCAGTCCAAGAACATGACCTCCTCGTCGTTGCCCATGCGGTTCTCAATGTCGCACGCGTACAGTGTCTCCGCTGAGTCACCGGCGATTGTCGCCGCTGCTGCTTCCGGCTTTGGGCTTGGTTCGGTCTGCGTGTGTGGTGGTGGCGGCGCCGCTGGGCGTCGTTGTGCGGCGGCTGGGAGAGGGGCCAGGACGACGGCGGTGGCGACCAGGGCGACGACTATGGCGGGCGCCAGCCGACGGTGATCCGAGGCTTTCTCCATGCCGTGGTTATTTGTTTTTTTTTGTGTGGCGTTTGGCCGGGAATGCAATGCAACGCACATTGATCGATCTCTCTATTTATTGGTCGTGTCGTGCGTTCTCAGGTTCAATTTTACAGACTAGGAAACGTGCATGCATGCATGGAGGATAGTAGTTTGCAAAACGCACCTCCGGTTACATGCGTTTGGGCCGGCAGTGCATTTACTGATCTCTCCGTTTCAGACACCTGGGTACGTGTCACGAATCTCCTTGCAGAAACATCCATTTACCACGTACGCGCTGCTGGGTGCAACGATTTCCGAGGGTTACTACACTGCTCGGCTGGTACCGGGAATGACCAACCATAGTCAAGCTTTACTCGGCGGTTTACTTTACCATTTTTAGGATCCGCTAGAGATGCGCCAAGAATGTTGGACGCATCTTTCAAGAAAAAGAAACCACGTAGTACACCGTATTCATAGATCATCTGCAATCTGCATACATAGAGCTAGACCGCTAGATAAGGCATGTACAATGGTTCTATCTTAGCAATGCTACGTAGGTTAAATGATGAGATGGAGGAGAGAGAAATTATAAGAAAAGGCTTGGCTTCTCTTAATTAAGAGAAGGCAAGAGATGATCTCTTAGCACAATATGTCTCACCATGTTTTTAGGAATAACTAGTTATTGAAGATAACACTAAGAGATGATCCATTTTAGACATATTTTTTTATCATCTCTAAATTACATGCAAGATTTAAAATAAGACTACCTCATCAACCATTGTACATGTCCTAAATTATCAACTGAATAATCTGTCCTGCGTCCCCACGCCGCGAGGACTGGTATTTTGAGCCATCATCTACTACCACTATAAAAGAAAGAGAGGGCGGAGAACCAGATCATCCTATCCATCGAAACCTGCAATCTGGTGGTCTACATCCCTCCAGCATACTAAACGTGTTTTACGCTTTAATTACCCACCATGCCATTGCTTTAGTTAATCTAGGGGCAGATCCAAACAATTCTATCCGTTCATCTATAAAATCTGATGGTCCCTAATCCTCCATGGTTAGCACAACAAGCCACGCAATTAAGCCCCCGCACACCCCGTTCGAAAAAAACCACGCTTTGCTCACGCACGCACGCCCCTGCACCACGATCTTTCCCACGCCCCGCACCTCCTCCCCCCAACGACCAGAGCACGGCCAGGCCTCCGCTGCCGTCCGCTGCTCGCCCATCCTCCGCCTCCGCCGCCAGCCCATCCTCCTCCTCCTCCGCCTCCGCCGCCGCCGCCCGCCCGCCCATTCTCAGCATCCGCGGCCGTCCGCCGCCCGCCGCCAACTACTCCCCCTCCCCATACTGCCCTGGCCATCCCAACCGTCGTCATCCACGCGCCGATGTGCTCCCTTATCTAGAGCCAAGAGGAGTACGTCAGCTCTCCAAAGAGGAGTCTGAGTCAGGGTCGACCTGCTTCTGGACTTCCCTCCTTGAATCCTCCATTGAAAGGTACACATCCTTAACGATTTATCTAGCACGCGCCTTGCTAAGTTTGTTGCCACTAGAATTCAGAGATTTCGTGGTTTGTGTGGCTATTAGTTTTGTGAATTGGCTTGGTCAGCATATCGCCGTGGTCAAATTCGGCCGCCCTCCTCGATTCCATTTACCCGCTGCGGCGCCCGACTACTCCACCCACGGTGAGCCTAGCTCTGCATCTCCTGTTTTTTGCCGTACTGTCTGTTGCCTATTTCCTGTATAGTATGATGATGGCGTGCCTGGTCAATCAATTATTTTGTCTGGGTATAAAACTGTAACTATGTGAATTGGATTAGGATGCAACCAAATTCAAATGCAGTAGGAATGCACTGCTTTTTTTTGGAATGAAAGTAGAGATCTGCAGTGCTGCATAGTCATTACTGGCAAGGCCTCAATGACAATATTTGCTACCAGATATATTCCTGCGGGTAGGAGGTGAATGACATTCTTTATCAGATTCTACTCCTACATAGTAGTCCAACACTCCATGGAAAAAAGAAGGTTCCTCTAAACCTCCCTCTGAACCTCCATAAGACTGAAGCAAAGAAATAGCGACCAGATGACTGAATACGAGAGTGCATCTTCTCCTTTTTTCTTATTTTGTTTTTAGTGTAATGCATCTTCTCATTTTTTTCTTCTTTTGTTGAATCAACTCAATTTTTTTTCTCCATTGGATAGGTAGGTATGCAGATAAGTGTAAAAATAAGCTCAGCTTACTCATAGATTTGTATCATGTCAGTGTATAGAGGCATAATCATATGCGATTATGCTTTTGTTTTGAGAAACCAGAGCTTCTATTATTATCAGTGCATGCTCAAGTCATGCTGAATACAGGGAAGCAGTACATTCAGTAGAAAAAGAATAGGATGAGGATTTAGGGGCTATGCTCATCATTCAGTTTTTTCCACACTCATTCAGTACAAGTCATTTCGCTTCAAAATTGAAGCTTCAAAGGGCTAGCAGAGCTGAGACCAATGGGTCACCGTCGCTTCAGAATCAATTTAGTTAACTCTGAGATATCACATTTCTGACGAAAGAAGACAAAAGCCTAAAGTATATCACTTAATAAGCAGTTATAACATGTTAAGTAACAACATCAGTTCATCATGGGTCAGCAGTACTATTATTTTCCATATCCTACTTTAATATTTGGCAATCAATATAGGTTCTTCTAGAAGAGCATATGTGAATTTTCTGTAACATGGCTGATGTAGAATTTTGTTCGCTTTCGTTGTTCACCGTTGTTAAGTCTTAATTGTTCGTTAGGTGTAGATGAATTTTGTGTTGTTCACTTCCTAACCTGAAATTTATACACCACTGCCTTTGCTACATGGGATTCGAACCTGCATCAGGTAGATAGGGCACGCCTAATACCATGAGCAACAACCATTACACCAACCCAGGCTGTTGTTCAATACTTGAAAACAAAAGTCTTTTAAAACTCTTTTTCACCATTGTCAGATGACAAAAAGAAAGGTATTTTCTTGAAAACAAATCACTGCATAAATGATGATGTACTATACCTGTGAATGTGTAGAGGGACTCCTCTATGACTTTTTTATCAGGAGGGTCAGGTACATAAGTTATCAGGTCTGTGATGTATGAGTTACCATGCTATTCACACAAAAAGTTATCGAGGGGATGTTTTATCAACTCCCCCCCACCACCCCCATCGCCAAAGTTATCAGGACCTGGGTACATAAGTTATCATGTCTATGATGTGTGTGTTACCATGCTATTCACACAAAAGCTACCGAGGGGATATTTCATCAACTCCCCCCACCCTCGTCGCCAAAGTTATCAGGACCTGGGTACATAAGTTATCAG
>NC_041389.1:672358510-672376355 GCF_002162155.2 Triticum dicoccoides | reverse complement strand
TTATCAGGTCTGCGATGTATGAGTTACCATGCTATTTACACAAAAGTTCGTCAACTCCCCCCTCCCCCTTCGGTCGCCAAAGTTATCAGGACAGGGATATATAAGTTATCGGGTTTGCGATGTGTGAGTGACCATGTTATTCACATAACAGTTACCCGGGGTATATTTAATCAACTCCTCACAGAAAAGAAGAAAATAAAGCAACATGGAATGCTCAAATAGTATGGCGTGCATTCTTTTTCGCAACAAATGGTCCAGCTGAGCTGGTTAGTGTGTGTTTCACATTAGCTGCTAGATGTGAGTTCAAATCCCATATTCAGCATGATTTTTTTTGACTAAAAATGTAATGAGGGCGTTCCAATAGATCTAGCAACCCAAAAAAAATGACATATACAATTCAAAGAAAAATCGCGACAGTCAACGGCATAGTCTTCAGATTCTTCCCACTAAATTCGCAATCAAAGTTAGCGAGTCGTTCACATTTTAAATCTTGAACAAATAGCCACTACACAATATATTCATAGCCTGGGCGCTTTTGACAACAACAAAGCCTATGTGAGTTGGTTACCGTGGTGGGGCAATTGCAGGAGGTCGCGGTCGTCCGGATCTGTTGCAAACCACCAGCCGACTGGTGGTTAGATTTATCGTTCACTTAAATAAGGATTAAACTGCTACTGTGTTTCCTCATCATTTGCAAACTATGTTGTTGATCTTTGCCTTCTTGTAGTCTATGCATTATACTCTTGGCACTGCTAAGTAATCTTATTTCTCTTTTAATTGAAAATTCTATGGACCAAACTTGTACGAACTATGATTAATCATCTGTGTGCATCTATGATGATTAAATCACCAATGAAATAGCTCTGAAATTCTGGACATTTTTTTATCTTTGCTCATGCCTTTAACATGAACACATATATATTCAACTGGCCACTCTTGTCGAAAGTTCACCGCACCAATGCTTTCAGGGAATGTGCATTCTATGTCAGATTTACATGCTCTGCTCCATCCTTCAACAAGTGGACTATTGTTTGCGCCAAGGCATCATAGTTTGATCTCTTGTGAGAGGCTGAGTGGGTTCTTGAAAACATATCTTCTTACCGCTCTGTTTGCATTTTGCAATTTAGTGTCTCTCTTCTGTTTCGATCTCGATATTTTTCACCATGTATCGTTGTTGCATGGGAGAAAACCTTGTGCACCCAATTTGACAGAAACGTGATACATTATGTATATCATTTGATTGATTTTTATAAACATTATCATAGGTAAGAGATATGCATAGATAATACTCCCTCCGTCCGCGAATAAGTGTACATCTAGATTTTGCCCTAAGTCAAAGTTTTAAAACTTTGACCAACTTTATAAGGAAGAGTAGCAATATTTATGGCACTAAATTAGCATCACCAGATTCGTTTTAAAATGTAGTTTTATAATGTACCAATTTGATGTCATATATGATACTACTCTTTTCTATAAAGTTGGTCAAAAATTTAAAATTTTGACTTAAGACAAAAGCTAGATGTACACTTATTCGCGGACGGAGGGAGTAAAAAGCTACTGTTGCAAATACAACAAAAATTTATTAGTCAATCATAGTAAGGGTTCTAATGGCCAATGGGTAAGTAATGAGAAGGGATTTTTTCATAATACCTACTTACGTCCAGGGGGGGATGCTTTGGAACAGAACAATCCTTATATTGTGCAAGAATTTCTTGATTTAATTTTTCATATACCTACATTGTATTTTGATGTAATTATAAATGTTCTATGATTTTCATGCTTGATTTAATTTTGTACGTATGTGCTGGACCATACCTATCGGAGCTCTCATGATCTCATCTTACTATAATTTTGTGCTCTTTTCTCAAAGCTAACAAGGATTTATTGACGGTGTTTCAGATATCCAATGGAGATGTGCGGGGTCTTGTAGATACTTGACGGGGTTTTTCCAGTTCAATTAGGTTAGGAACATTTCGGATTATTGGTGAAAGGTTCTTGGTACGAAAAGTTCTAATTCTTTTGCTTGCCCTTTATCATGTCCTATAAAATGTCGATGTATTGTTCCTATAAAATGTTGATGTATTGTTTCTCAAGAAAGTTTATTGACTGAGCATATTTGAGCTAGAGCAAAGAAGATGGAAGTAAAAATCTCTTCCAAACATTGTTATGTTGATGACAAATTGATTTCATACTGAGAATTTCTGATTCTTTTAAAGTTACTACGCCATGATATTTTATAATCATATATGCGTTGGTTGTTTAGGCATATGTCAAACTTATCTCATCACTGAAGCACTGGATAGAAGTTCTTGCTATTGGAATACTTTTTCAATGCATGCCACCCAAAAGCGCATATTTGATGTGTCTGCAAAAAAATTACTGTTCAGAAATGTATTGTGTTCATATTTGATGTGCTTAACATACTTAGTGTTTGTTCAGCTTCAAACTCCACAAACTCCAAACTTAGAGTCGGGTTGAACGTCTTAGAACTAAGAAGCGGAATCTGATATGCTGAGGCAACTTGTAGTGCAAAAATGAAAGGTGGGGAAAGCCCGGCTGCACCGAAATGAGAAGCTAAGGGTTCGCCATATTTAAAAAGAGTTGCCGCCGCCAAGGATTTGTTCACATCCCCCTTGAAACAGAACAATCCTATCGTAACAAGCGGCTCCCCCCTCTCTCGTAGACAGGCTGGCCATCCTGGGCTGGTTCCATACGTCCCGTTATGGCGCTAAGGCAGGCCAGGGGCCCTGCTAGCCCATGGCGTCGATGGAGAAGCTAGCGAGGTTGCCGAACTTAATCCCTTCGCTATGTGGAGATATAAGCTGCGCTGGGAAGCTGGATTTTTGGAGAGTTGGGAGGAGTTTGGAGAGTTAACTTCAAATTTTAGAAAGGAGCATATTTGGTGTGGCTATTGTGAAATGTACCATGTTGAATGGTTGTATGTTTTATAGTTGCAATTTTCATATCAAGAATGTTTACAGATTATTATTATTATTTCAATATGATAACAATACAAAAGACGTGCATTGCACGTGCAATCTTACTAGTACCAGCAACCAGAGAGAACAGTATGGGTAGGCAGCTCTCCTTGCATGCCGCGCGCGTTGACTGATCGATAACCAACACAACTAGCGTTACTACTAGTAAGTCTAGTAGTACTAATTTTAGGGTCTTGTACAATACAGCACACAAATCTGGAATCAGTCTCACATGAAATAGTTCGGTTTTTGTCTGGGATTAAGGAGAATTTCCCTCGTTCATGACGGGATCTTAGCGTCCACGTACTGTTTCCTTGAGCCTTTGCACCACCCTCTCGATGCTGCCCTGCTGCTCTCCAACCTACAAGATCGATATATAGCTCCTGGTTAAAGATATCATCACGTACGCTAGATCATATTTGGAGAGAGGGACAGATTGGAATCCAAAATGTCTAATGGTCGACGCGCGAGCTGGCTCACCAGCGTGTGAATGGTGTACACGGCCCTGGCGCCGACCACGGAGAAGTGCGCGTTCTGCACCTCGCCGCCGGCCTCCTCTACCGCGCGCACGGCGCGGTGGAACATCGAGCCGTCGCTGGGAGGGGCGCCGGTGACGAGGATGCCGTGCATACCCGAGCCAAGATGCTGAACCTCCACGGAGATGGTCGCCGCCCCCGACGAGGAACCAGAGCCGGAGCCCAGCTGGGTCGTCGATGCCGCCCTGGCCGCGGTCAGCTCGCGCTTCCTATCTTTGAGCCTCTCCACCCGCTCCGCCGTCTGGCTTATGTATGCCGCCGCCTCCCCGAGCCTGTCAGGCCTAGTCGCCGCCGCCGGCTGTACATACAAAATCATCACTATGAGTGCATGCATGCGCGTGGCGCTTATATATAAACACATATACATATGAGGTCAATCGATATAAAATGTGTGCACGAACTGCGGGAGAAGGGGCGGCGCCGCCGGCGCGGACGAGCGTGTCCAGACGGTAGTAGAGCGCGTTCATCTGGTTGCGACGGTTGCGCTCCACCGTCTTCCGTTCAGGCTTGCCGCCGGCCGTCGCAGGATGAAGTGGAGGCGGAGGAGGAGGTGGCATCGCCATGATGACCGGCGGGCTGTTCGGTCGTGGTCGTGGTCGTGGTCAGCGTGTATGTACGTATACTTACGTTCGCACGACGGCTCGTAGACGGTCACGCGCTTAGCTGCCCGGTGTGATACTCGTTCGGCTTCGGCCGTGCGAGCTATATATATGCTTACGTTCATCTACTGTGCTAGTCAATATCCGTCCGAGTCGTTTGATGTGGAATGCACCCAGGAGAAGTTAAGCATTTCTTTAGCTTTTAGACCAAGGACCATGACCTTGTTGCTCTGTCACCGCCAAGCTTAGTTTCAGCACCGTCCATTTAAGAATATGATAATTAATTGAGGTAAATGCTCTAGTTAAATGGCAGTGCGCTGCCACCGGATGAAAAAAAATATGGATTGGTGTGGCTAGCTCTCATCTATCCCTTTGAGAACTAACCAAGTCCCATCTAACTTTTACATCATTTGATTTTACGCCAAGATTTGCGCAGGTTTTTTTTACATGATTAATTATTAAATGACGTAGGAGTCAGATGAGATTTTGCGCAGGTTTCGGATCATTGTAGCGTCAGCGTCTGTGATTATTGACTTTGGCTTCTGCTGACAGTTTGCCTCATAGATGTCTGGAGAAGCCACAGGTACGTCCCTTTGGTCTCTCAGAAACAATGGCGCAACCAAAAACAGTGGTGCAACGGTGGTTATTAACAGCACAAAGGGGATGGAATGGCATACCATATCTGTTCATCTTATATGTGTTGTCAAACACGACCACATCTCCGTAGTCCTGATAGTCCATCCGTGACTGTGCATCGCACCAGAACATACTCTTCAACGGTCCTTCCTTATGAAGCACGTACTCAAAGAAGAAGTCAGGGTCCTTCGACTTTCTGCTCCTCATAATGTCCACTACCGTCTCAGCATCACCCTTTGCAATGACCTTCATTTTCTCTCTGCAGCACACATTGTAAGCATCTCACCTAGTAAGAGCATCTCCAACAGCCGCGCTAAAGCGCCGCGCGTAAAAAACCTGTTAGCGCGCGCGCTGCGGCTGGTTTTGCGCGCCCGCCTGCGCTGGTTCCAGCAGCCTCGCTGAAATGCAGCGCGCGCGCGCCGCTCCAGCAGCGCGCTAAAATGCAGCGCGCGCGACTAGAAATGTATGCATTTTTAAAAGTTGAAATTTTAAAAAAAAACTAGATAGATTGCATAGATTAAACGATACAAAGGTATTTTATATCCGAAACATAGATTGCATAAAATAAAAACGACAAACGATAAACATAGATTGCATTAACAAAAAAAAACTACTCTAAGTCGCTATCATCATCACCACTATCATCCTCGGCGGTGTCGTCCGAGGTAGATAGCTAGATGTCCAGCCACCGATCATCGTTCGGCGTGAAGAACGACTGCCCACCTGCTGCAACGAGGTCGGTCTGCGTATTCGCCAACGCCTTCCGCCGACGCCTGTCCAACCGCAACGCGCGGCGCCTTTGCGTGTCCTCCTCGCGGCGCCTTGCCCTGTAGGCTTGCTCGTAGGCGACGTCCTCCGGGTGGCGCTGGCGCCAGTCCGCCATGACCCTCTCGTCCTCCTGGGCGACGAGGAGGCGGCGTTGCCGCTCGGCGTGCTCCGCACGGTCTTCCGCCGTGTTCAGACGAGGCAGAGGGGCGAGGTTGAGCGCTTGCTCGAGCGTGTACACATCTTGGAAGTTCATCTGGCCGCGCGGCCGGCCTAGGCGCCACGCCGCCGCGTCGTACGCGCGGGCGGCCTGTCGCGCCGTCCCGTACGTGCCGAGGGCGAGCCGGAGTTCGCCGGAGCGTATCTCCGCGGTGTAGCTGCCGTTGGGCCGCAGGCGGACGCCGCGGTAGCCGGACGCTCCTCGGCGGCGCGGCGGCATGGCGGCGCGTCGGTGGCGGGGCGCTGGAGCGGCGCGTGGCAGAGAGGGAGAGGGAGAGGGGAAGAGATGTGTGTGGAGAAGGCGCGTGGCGCGCGCAACTTTTATAGGCGCGCGTGAAGCGGCGCGCCAAATCTTGCGCGTGAGCTGGCGCCTTTTCGCGCGCGCGCGCTAACAGTTCCCGCGCGCGCTTGTTTTTCGCGGCCGCTGGAGCGCGGCAAACCGCCCCGCGCGCGCTAAAAGCTGTGTTTACCGCGCGCGCGCGTCGTTTGGGGCGACTGTTGGAGATGCTCTAAGTCCGCACTTATCGTTCGAACCATAGTTGTTGATGAAGTTGTCGACCATTATTTGCTTTTTGATCCCAGACCCTTGCATCGCCAATATCTCTGCCCTCGTGCCATCTCCAATCCATTTGTGTAACTACAAAAATGGGACCTCGCCGGGTTGCGCCAGCGTGGTTGTGATCGTCCATGAATGACGCGACGAACCAAACTCCACGTGCTCTGTCCAACTTCACCGCCATCTATGCACCGCACTCACAACGAGTCTTAGGTCTAAGCCTGTGGGTGCGGCCCTCCATGGTTATGAATTTGCTTTGCCATTT
Source organism: Triticum dicoccoides (assembly GCF_002162155.2). Taxonomy (NCBI): domain Eukaryota; kingdom Viridiplantae; phylum Streptophyta; class Magnoliopsida; order Poales; family Poaceae; genus Triticum; species Triticum dicoccoides. Next base: position 672,369,801 of record NC_041389.1, on the reverse strand, counting down.
CCCTGCCCTGGAGCAAAAGAACCGCCTGAACCGAATAATTCCTGAAGGCCCTTTCCCTCATTTCACCTTCTCCCTCCTGATGCTGAACCCACACTCTTTGGGGTGCTTGTTGTAGAATATGAATGCATCCCCTTGGGACCGAAATGTCAAAGCCATGACCTTTCAATGTGTCTCCCGCATCCGTTGCTGGTTTTGAGCCTCCTCATTGTCCATCTCTGCTTTGTTGTGATCATCGTCAGAACCAGCTGACCCCTCCTACAAAATTACATATGAAACTATGTCAATTACCATCATTTATTTCATACTACTTCGCGCCGTACAAAATGATTGAACGAACCTAGCTTAAGTTATCGGTGAATGATTCCTGGAAATTGTTTTGCTCATTCTCAACATCCACATCTTCCTGTAAATTAATATACATAGACAAATAATTAGCCATACGGTACTTTGCAAGTTCAAATATGTAATCAAAATATACATCACTTACGTTTTCATTGTTTGCACCAAGTTCATTATTTTCAAAATCCTCCGAAGGTAAGATACCATATGACGAGCATGATTCGTTGTCACTGTTATCCTCATCTTCGTTAATACTATCGTTATAGGTCCGAGTGACCTTATCAGTACCATTCTCATCGCCCATGAATGCGGTTTCTTCATCCATGTGAACACACCTAACTAGCAACATTGCACAACATTGATAAATAAACTTTATCTCGTGTTAAAGTTCATATAGTGGGTCATGTCGATCAAAAAATTGCAAGATTGAAAAAAATTAAATTATTTTTTACAAAAACTAAATCACTTCGATCGGTCATGCTAGGTTTAGATGGCAAACCTTGGGCGACAGTGTTGATGTCACCGGTCAAGGCCGACGGGGCCTTGAGGAAGGGGTCTCTGGCGTGATTCTAGCCAGCGGCGGCGTGGAAGATGAGGAAGCCGCAGGATTATGGGACGGACCCGCGGCGGGGGACGACTGCGGTTAGTGGAGGCGAACGCGGTGTGGGACGTCGGGGCGGTCAGTGCCTGCAGGATCCGCCGCGTGGGATAGGGACGGTGAGAAGCGGCGTATGATGGGGTTGGAACAGCGTCCGAAGCCGGCGACCTAGGTGGGCAGCAGGCGGGCATGATCGTGGACTTTTTTTTGCATGGGCGCATGTATCGGTACGACCGGCGGGTACGTGTACAATATGAGGTGGGTATACATTTTCTTAAAATGACTCATCTGCCCTTCTATGGTTTGTGTGTGTCTGGAGGTGGTAGCGAAGCAGAGGCCGAGAATGAATATGCTTAACTTTGTGCTCCGGTCAATATGTTTCTCTCAATCATATAGTACTACCTTCACTATTATTTTGTACATTGATTTTGCATTATTCATGATGTGATCTCATACAATACTAGCATTTTAAGTATTTTTTTTAAATATAGCAATTAGTCCTGCCAGTCTTCAAGAAATCAAGCTGATAATCTCATTCTTATACCATTTGGCAGTTTTGTGCCTACCACCTTAATGATATCTTTTAATATTCTAGATTATTCCTCATTTTGGAATGCTTACCATTGACTGAGATTGCACGGTTTTACGGATACAAGGTACTCTAGCTCAAAATATAAGACATGCAAGAAAACGTTTTATATTTCGAGACAGAGGGAGTGCCTCATTATATCAGCTAGTAACAGATTGACGGTTGAAACAATTTCACTATGCTGGGACATCTCAATATCTCATTGGTAAAGTAGCTTAGAACATCTACAGCCAGATATTGTCAAATATGACCCTTTAAATTTCAAGAGTTGCATCCGGACATCTCATACTAGATTCTCAAATTCATACAAAGATATGCAAAATAAATAAACCTACGTATTACGCTGATCACCTAGCTACTCGTCGTTGGAGATCTCGACGATCTCCGTGCCCGGCTCCGGCAGCATGGGCGGCAGCTACAGCTCCGGCTCCCTCGGCTGCTCCGCTCTGGCCCCCTTCGCCTCTATCTCTGCGTCGAGTTCGGCGAAGAGTGTGTCGGACGCCGCCCGCTCCTGCTGGAGGAACGCCCTGTTGGCCTCCACATAGGCATCATCCTGGATGGACTCCAGGATGGCCTGCTGCTCCGCCATCTCCTCCCATTGGGAGACGGCGAACTCCGTCTTCACTTGCTCCATGTTGAAGCCCGACAGCTCCGGCTCAGGCTGCTTCGCCTCCTCCACCTCCATCGAAGCCGGTTCCTTTCTCTCCTCTTCCCCCGGCTCCTCCTCCTCCTTCTCCGGCTACGGCGTGTCCGAAGGCAGCCCGACAGCGATGCGGGCGGCGTGCGCGTCCTGTCTCGCCTAGATCTCCCGCTGGATCTTGTACCGGCATTCCGGCGTGAGCATTGCGTAGTAGGTGATCTTCCTCTGGACCATGGCGGAGCGCCGGAGCGTGGGCAGAGCATCGGGACGGGAGAGGGAGGAGGTGGATGGGCTCGGACTGGCGGTGTGGACAGGGGAAGGTGGATGGGTTAGGGTTGAGGGACGCCGATCGGCGTAAATAGCCGGATTTGGTATCGGCCGGCGAGCCGGAGCGGTGTCATGCAGCGTTCACACCGCGGCGGACCGACGTGGCGGGCGTGCCCTGGCGCCCCCGTATCCGCCCAATATTTTGGTTGGATAAGAGGGGTGTCGGTCAGCCCGGGCGTTTGAGAACCATTTGAGGGCGGGCGTTTGGGTTGAAAAATCGTGACCGGTCAGTGACCGAGCGGGCCTTCCGGTCGTTTGAGGTTGGTTTGGTCGTTTGAGGTAGGTTTGGGGGCCCCCGGCTATAGATACTCTTATGTTGTGGTCATGAGTTGTACGTCCTATGTGGCTTGCATCCTGCGGCAGAATTCAATAGTCGCTCTTCAAACAGGTAAATGCAGTGATATATGGGGGAACTAACAATTTGGCATGTCAACCAGGCTATGATAACTGATGATAGAGAGGGGGCTCAAAAAAGTTGCCACTATGGAAACTTGATCGGTCCCACATCATGTGTAATTTCTGCCTATATATGGAGACCCATTAGACTGTACATGTAGCTCATCCTCTAGCCGCTCTTACTTTTGAAAGAGTTTGGCTAATTTTAGGTAGAGCTTTGGGTAAGGTGATGATATGCATCCCTTTATTTAAATTTGTCCAGGCTACATTATTTCCTTCTGTTTACTTCATGTTAGTGTTTATCCTATTATGACCCCTAACACTGGGAAACTATCTTTTTAGGTTCGTTTTCTGGATTACGTATCAAAATTTATTGATAATCGAGTGTTGAAGATCCATTGTTTGCACCTACTTCCTCCTTTCATAATATAAGAGCGTTTTTGACACGTGGGACGGAAGGAGTAGATAATTGTATATTTTACTATCTGATTTTGGCTTGCAGTTTGCATGTTGCATAGATACTATCATTGGTAACCGAAACAAATTTGAGCTACAAGGTTTGAGATACAGGGCGTCAATGGCTTGAGGTAAAAACCAATTCCTACCAAACGGGACTCTTTCCGAAAAAATATTGAATCGGACTATAGGAGACCCATGCACATGGAGACAATCAACGGCGGAGCCAGCGTAGAAAGGTTGGGTTCAAGTGAACCCAATGGATTTTATCTGCCACCTACATATAGGTATGTATTTTCTTGACTTTAACCTAATAGAAAGTCTAGAATGACCCCATCGAATAATGTTATGAGGGGGGGCATTGGCCCCCAACCTTGGATCAGATATTTTTTTGGTGAGCTTATATTGGAAATTTCTAGCAAACTCCATCACTGCATGCAATAGTTATTCATACTTAAACCCTTAGTGAACCCATTAGCAAAATTTCCTGGCTCCGCCCCTGGAGAACACAAGTCACACAAATGACCATACATCCAAATGCCATTCAAATTAGAGGACCATACATCTGAAAGCTCATGTAAAACGCCATCACAAACAACGACACTTCATTCAAAACTAGATTTGCATGTGACGCAACACTGCGGCAACAAGGATGGTCGAACAAAGCTCTTAACCCGGCGCCGCAAAGCGCGCCTGTTCCTCTAGTTATATACCACGGTCCTTGCTAGTTACTGCACGATACGGCCAACGTAGCGGTGGTCGTGCTTGGGGTAGGTGCAGCCGAGCCCGAACGGCAGCCATCCGAACCAGTTCTTGCTGCACTCCTTGACGGCGACGTCGCCCAGCACCCTCCTCCCCTTGGCCGTGACGAGGGTCACCACCTTGTGCTCGTCGAACACGATCCTGCACTTCCCGCCGGCCCCATCCTTGCACGACCCCGCCTCCGGCCAGTCCTCGCTCCACACCTCCACCCCGTCCATGTAGTTCCCGGCGTAAACCCACCGGCACGCCACACTGGTGCTTGCCGGGAGGACGAGGGGCTGGCCGAAATTCTTGACGGTCTTCCCCACCCGGCCGGCCGCCGAATAGTAGCACAGGGACTCGGTCGACTTGCCGTCGCGTACGTCGAACGACATTCCGTTGTCGCAGCCGCCGAAGGAGATCTCGTAGTCCTTGTTCCCCATGCGGTTCTCGATGTTGCACACGAACCTCTCGATCGTCACGGGCCGGTTGACGTCGGTTCGCTGGATTGATTCCGGCGGCGGCGGCGGGCATACCTGGGCGATGGAGGCCCGGACAAGGTTGGCAGCGGCAACGAAGGCGACGAGAACGGTGATGGCCTGCCGGCGGCCGAGAGCGGCAGGGCTTTTCTTCATCTTGTCCTTTGTGTTCTGGGCGCACTGCTGTGACTCGCAGCCCGTGGGGCATGCATATATATGCAACGTGTGTATTATCACGGATTGTTACTATCACGAAATAGTTAAATGCTTAAGCATCAAAACCTCCGGTTAATAATTAATTATAGGCGTTTAGACATGCCGGCCAGCGCAGTGTATTATTGCTATCTCCGTTTAGTCACTGTAAGAAACGGAGGATTTTTCAAATGATCTAATCTTATATCCTATATATCGCTCGGAGACTCTGCTTGATCTTAGAGACAAAAGGATGAGATCATCTAGCGGATGTGAAGCATCAAACGTGCATGAGTTTTGCATATTTTTTTCGCGAATACGCAAGCTCATTTCATATACCAGAGAGAGAGAGAGAGAGATACAACACAACAGATACATATACCAGAGAGAGATACAACATAGCACAACACAATAGTTTGGCGTATTTTTTAACACAGTACAATCGCAGATGCTCACAACATGCACATACACTCACCACTTGAAAACACGCATGGACACCCTATGAGCACATCCGAGATACTGAGCCAGCATAACATCTTGAGATTGATGAAATCATTATAGGCATTTTGTTGTCGAGGGGAATGTCTCCTCCCACTGAACGGACATCACCGAAAAGTCTGAAATAAATTTAAGTGGTTTCAGGAGCCCGCCCGAGCAAGGCAAGGGAGAGAAAATGTTTGGGGAGAAAGAGGGTGCGTTGTTCGTCATCTGTTCAGAAAACGTTTCAGAGGAAGAAAAAAGACATTCATCTGTTTGTTTCCATCCAACATCCAACGGCTTGGATCTACTTGACTATAAAACTGAAAAGAATTGCAGTTAACTGGCGTATCAGTGTTTCTATTGTATAACCTTTAACTTCATAGTAGAGTTTATGAGCTTGTTGGCTACATGTATCAATAATTTGCACCATTTCTCCTCTTTGAAATGTGGAATGGAAGGTGGACTCAGCGGTGAACAAGCCACCTCATCGGCTGACAATGTGGCCCTAGCACTCCCTACAATCCCAATCAATCAGATAGCTCCTTTTTTTAGAGAGCTTAGTATCTTTAGAGACGCGAGATAGGCCTTGCGAAATCTCCATTTCAGAGACATGGGTGCCATAAATTTTCTTCTGAAAACATCCCTCTCTCACCCATTGTCTTCTTTTTTTGTAGTTTGGCTAACACATTGTTACACGCATGCAACGATTTCCAAGGTCTCCACTCCTTGGCCGGGAATGAGTGAGTGGGTGACCAGTCAATTATCTTGATCTTAAAAAATGAATGAGATTACCTATGTTTTTCTCTTGATCCATGCTTCTTAGATTCGAGAATTTTTTGTTGGAGCACAATGATTTCAAAGACGTAGTTCAAGGAATTTGGAATCAAAATATAAATGAGCAAGATAGTGCTGAAAGAATTACTACAACATTCAAGAGACTTAGGAAAGGTCTACACATTTGGTCCAAGAACTTTTTTCAACCTTGCTGCTACTATTAAGGCTTGCAATGAAGTTATTTTATGCTTGATCTAATTGAGGAATTCAGAGTACGGACAAATGAGGAATGGAATAGCTGAAACATTATTAGGGAGCACTATCCCAAGTTACTATCTTATCAAAGAACTTATTGGAAACAGAGAGCTACTATTAGATGATAGAAATTATGGGATGAAAATACCAAGTTTTCCCAAGCCAAAGCAATCATGAAATACAGAGCAAATCATATTTCCACCCTGCTAGACGTACTAGGAAAAGAAGTTACTGATCATCATGCAAAAGTTGTTGCTCTTTGGAGGCCATTCAAGCAGAGACTAAGTAACGCAACTCAGATTTATGAAGCTTTTGATCTTAGCACTTTGCTTGAGAGTTGTGATGCATTTCAAGATTTGGAAGCTCACTTTTCTAAAGAAGAGATTGATATTGTGGTGGACCAACTTCGTTTAGAAAGAGCACCAGGCCCTGATGGTTTCAATGGAGCCTTCATCAAGTCTTGCTGGAATATCATTTCTGAAGATTTTTATAATCTAGTTCAGGATTTCTTCCAAGGTAATATTATTCTTCAAAGTATCAACACATCCTTCATCACCTTGATCCCAAAGAAGGATAACCCAATGCTTCCAAGTGATTTCAGGCCTCCCTGCTAAACTACACTATTAAGATTATAATCAAGCTTTTGGCAAATAGGCTCTAGAAAATCATTCTCGGTTTGGTTCATGTCAATCGATATGGTTTTTTAAAAGTCTAGATCGGTTCAAGATTGCTTGACTTGGGCTTTTGAATACCTTAACCGATGCTATCAGTCCAAGAAGGAGATTATCATTCTTAAACTGGATTTTGAAACATTTGATCTCATTGAGCATGACCTCATCTTAGACATTTTGGAGACTAGAGTATTTGGGAAAAGATGGAGTTGCTGGATTAAAGTGATCTTTGAGTATGGTACCTGTGTTGTTCTACTAAATGGGATTTTAGGAATACAATTCCACTGTAAAGGGGAGTGAGGAGAGATATCCTCTCTCATTTACTCTTTGTCCCGTTTGCTGATTTTCTACAGTCAATTATTAATGAAGCCATGCGAAACAACATCATATGTGCTCCACTCCAAGTTGATTCATGCTATGATTCCCCTGCCATCCAATATGTAGATGAATTGGCCTTGCCTGCTGAAGATATGCAACTGCTCCAAGTCAAATACCTCCTACTGCACACTGCTCAAAGTGGACTTAAGGTCAGTTATATCAAATCTGTGTTAATTCCCATTAATGTTGCTCCTGGGAAGATCAAATCCATTATAACCACTATTGGTTGTGAGTTGGGATCCTTCCCTTTTACCTACTTGGGACTGGCTCTCAGCACAAGCAAGCTCAGAATTGAGGACTTCAATGCTACGATGCAGATAATTGAGAGAAGAATTTCAGGATGCTCAACTCTAATCTTATACGATTGCAGATTACAACCCATCGAGACTGCCTTCTCGTCTTTGCCTACATATTTCATGTGTTGTCTTGCCACTCCTTTTGGGAGTATTGGACCAGATCAACAAGTATTTCAGGCGTTTGTGTAGGAAACTTGGATCTGAAGAAACTAGACCAACTCTGATTGCCTACGAGATTGTTCGCAAACCTAAAAACATGGGGGCTTAGGAGTTTTGTACATTGCCAAACAAAATAAAGCTTTGTTCCTTAAAAATCTGCACAAGTCTCACAGCAAAGAGAATCTTCCTTGGGTTAGTCTAATTTGGGAATCATATTTATCCATTAACCCCTCCTCATGGAAAACTGGAGGGTTCATTTTAGTGGCAATCACACTTAAAGCTCATTCCACTATACAAGGAAGTGGCACATTGCATTGTTGGCACTGGACAATTAGTATTATTTTGGGAAGATAGTTGCAATGGACCTCCATTTGCTCAACAATTCCCAGAGCTTCACTCTTTTGCCATTAATAAAAAAAGTCTCCTTGGCAACAATGCTAGTTGATCAGAATATCACTGAAAAATGTCAGAGGGCCACTTTCAAAACAAGCTTTTTCTACAGTTTAATAGCTTGAGCAGACACTCATTCAGGCCAATTTCTCTACAACTGCTAATACTTGGTCATACAACTAGAAAACAAATGTATACTCCTCTGGGAAAATGTAAAGGCACATCATGGGTCAATCTAGTGTTTGCTTTCTCTTTAATTGGCTCTAGAAGTGTGCAAGCAGGATCAAACACAATTTTTTTCTGGTTGTCATTGTATGATAGATTCAACACCAAGGGTCTACTTAATAGGAAATCCTTTCACATGGATTCTTTTGAATGTGTGCTTTGTAATGAAAACATAGAGGAGATCATTTAATTTGTCATCTTCTTTGGGACTGTACCTTTGCTCAATCTTGTTGGCATTCAATCTCTCCAAATAGACACAGGGGAATCTTATTCTTTGATGAAGTTGTGTTACTGCATCAGACTTTTCCCAAGTAGATTGCTTTAGATATTATCATCACGGGTTGCTGGAATATTTGGATGGAATAGAATGGAAAGATTCTTAAAAATGAAGTGCCAGGAATTATGTCTTAGAAGCATAGACACAAACAGAATCTTCTGCTGGTCAAGCATAGGACAAAGGCAAAGAATGTTGACTATCTCAGTGAGTGGATTGCATCCTTGAATTCATTTGATTCCGTTTCTATTTGATGTTTCTCAAGTCAGAGAAAACTGGAGTTTGATGTACTCTACTTGCAAATTATACTTTTATACTTTTACGAAAATTATACCGTAGAACATTAGGGGTAAAAAAATTGTCTCGCTCTTGAGCATTTCACTCAAGCCCTCTCCATGATCACTTCTTCTGCCTCACCCACCTCCATCCCATGTCGGTTTTCCCCTTAAAAACCCTCAAAACATCTTGGAGCCACCTGGTCCAACTCACTCGTGCTTCCACCAATTTCCCTAACCACATCCCCATCCCGATCTGGCTACCACCACGGTCTCCACGTTCTAACCCTAACCCGCTGAAGTACAAAGTTCCGCATCTCTACTTCTCTAGGTTCGAGAACTGCAAAGCATGCCACTTGGCACTTCATTCACTTGGCTGCTCAAGGATAAGAACAACACGTCCATCTATATCGAGCAGGCACATGAATTTTAGTTGACTCGTCAAATTTTAGGCCCCAATTTATATTTCGTCTTAGGGCTCCAAATTATTGGAGACGGCCCTACGAAGGCCAGCAACATGTCGTAGATCAAAACAGTCAACAAAAGTAAGACATGAGATATAGCATATACATACATATATCTTCTTTATTAGACTCGATGTAAGAGTACAATTTTTTCAATAGCGTGAACAATAAGAAACCACACATATATTCGTAGATCATCTGCAATCTGCATAGGGCTACTGGTTTTGTAACACATCTTGAGCTATGTAAACCAATGCATGCCGCGTTGACTGATAGCCAACACGCTAATTTCTCAAGAAGAATTGCACGCGCTATGTATGCATGCATGCATGCTGGCCGACTAGCGTTACTACTGTAGTAGCACTACAATGCAACACACAAATTTGTCATCAGTTTCACACGAAATAGTTTAGTTTCTGTCTGGGATTAAGGAGAATTTTCTCGTTCACGACGGGATCTTAGCGTCAACGTACTGTTTCCTTGAGCCTTTGCACCACCCTCTCGATGCTGCCCTGCTGCTCTCCAACCTACAAGATCGATATTCGTTAAAGATATCATGACGCTAGATTGTATTCATTTGAAGGACATATTGTAACCCAAAATGTCTAATGGTTAACGGCGCGAGCTCACCAGCGTGTGGATGGTGTACACGGCCCTAGCGCCGACCACGGAGAAGTGTGCGTTCTGCACCTCGCCGCCGGCCTCCTCCACCGCGCGCACGGCACGGTGGAACATCGAGCCGTCGCTGGGAGGGGCACCGGTGACGAGGATTCCGTGCAGACCCGAGCCAAGATGTTGAACCTCCACGACGACGGTCGCCGCCCCCGACGAGGAACCAGAGCCGGAGCCCAGCTCGGTCGTCGATGCCGCCCTGGCCGCGGTCAGCTCGCGCTTCCTATCTTTGAGCCTCTCCACCCGCTCCGCCGTCTGGCTTATGTATGCCGCCGCCTCCCCGAGCCTGTCAGGTCTCGTCGCCGCCGCCGGCTGTACATACATAAACATCATGAGTCCGTGCATGCGCGTGGTGCGTATATATAAACACATATACATATGAGGTCAATCGATGTAAAATGTGCACGAACTGCGGGAGAAGGGGCGGCGCCGCCGGCGCGGACGAGCGTGTCCAGGCGGTAGTACAGCGCGTTCATCTGGTTGCGACGGTTGCGCTCCACCGTCTTCCGTTCAGGCTTGCCGCCGGCCGTCGGAGGATGAAAAGGAGGCGGAGGAGGAGGGGGCATCGCCATGATGATCGGTGGGCTGGCGGTCGGTCGTGGTCGTGGTCAGCGTGTATGTACGTATACTTACGTTCGCACAATGACTCGTAGACGGTCACGCGCTTAGTTGCCCGGTGTGATACTCGTTCGGCTTCGGCCGTGCAAGCTATATATAGGGCTTTGCGAAGTGGGTTCATCTACTGTGCTAGTCAATATCCTCCGGGGTCGTTTGACGTGGAATGCACCCAGGAGAAGTTAAGCATTTCTTTAGCTTTTAGACCAAGGACCACGACCTTGTTGCTCTGTCACCGCCAAGCTGAGTTTCAGCACCGTCCATTTAAGAATATGATAATTAATTGAGGTAAATGCTCTAGTTAAATGGCAGTGCGTTGCCACCGGATGAAAAAAATATGGATTGGAGTGGCTAGCTCTCGTTCTACATGAGAATTAATCAAGTCCCATCTAACTTCTACACCACTTGATTTGTACATGAAGATTTGTGTAGGTTTTTTTGTTTAATTAATCAAATGATGCAGGAGTTAGATAAGACTTTTTTTATTCTCATCTAGATGAGAATTAGCAAACCCGAATATAGATACATATACCAATCAAATAGTTTTATTAATTCAAAATGTGCGTTGAACATGATGTCATCCCAACCTGAACTTGGGTCATTGCG
>NC_041389.1:672355749-672358308 GCF_002162155.2 Triticum dicoccoides | reverse complement strand
TTTGGCCCACCTTTATTGGTGGAACTGAAAGGTGATGAATTTGCATTGTTACCTTATTGAAGGTTTTGTTGACTTGTTGTTGTGTTGCTTCATTGATCGATCTTGGCAACCAGGATGGAAATCCTTGTCGATGTTGTCTCTGGCTAGACTTGGCGACGATAGCGCGATGATGTTCATATCTTCTTTAAGGCATTTTTGTGTTAGAAATCAGACTTAGTCATAGGTATTTATTTCATATCTTGTAATGGCTTGACGGTGGTTGCCTTTATTCTATGCTCTATTTAATAATTCATAAAATAGTTGTGTGCATCATAATGATGCATTGTCGGGATTTTTAACCTCCTTCGGAAAAGAAAAACCCCGCTTCTTACCTCTTCGCCCAATGTGCATCACTTTGACCATTTTTCTCTCATTCGTGGGTGATAAAGGTAAGCATGTTTCTCCTCACCTCTCCTTCCAATCCACTTCATTCTTTTCTCCCTTCATTGCTTTGTCATCTCATCTTACCATCACTTGTGCACCTTTTTCCAACTGTAGCAAAGCAAACAACAACTTGAAGGCACTAGCAAAACTCATGTTCTACTTTGTAAATGTGTGTTGAGCTTATGGTTTTCCCGTGTGTGATTTTTTTGTATCAAGGGTTTCTCCCCAATTTCATTTACTAAAATCGAATAAAACATATAACCGGACCGCAATATCAGCTGTAAATGAGTTACAAAATGAGTAAGTTCAAGTTTCTCATGACTCTCTTTAAGTTTGATGAGCCCCCCGTCTTAGCTTTGAAAGACATGCCAAAGATCACAAAATCTTAGAGAAAAGCATAAGCTACTTCGACTTTGCACTTGGAAATAGTTAGCTCAAGTTTTAGTTGTCTTTTTCAAAGAATCCAAGTCATGTATTCCTTATCATTAGATTGATAGTTATGCATAAGGAACCATCATGTGCTTCCCCATTTGGACATTCCACTCAAGGAGATCATTTATCTCCTTTTCCTCAACAAGAAGGGTTTCGAGCTCCTCGATGGTCTTTGTGTGCTTACCCATAATATCCATGAGACAATGAAAGATTGTGAGATTCTTCCCTTTAAGAGAGCACATGATCCCATGCGCCTTATCAAGACTTCCTCCTCTTCACACTCACCCTCCCCATCATGAAAAATCTCGGTAGGAGGCTTGGGAGTGAATGGAGGATTAGGAGAGGAAGGTACCTTAGACTGCTGCCTTTCTAAACTCGTTAAGCTCGTCGATAGTGAGTACCCACATGTTGTGAGTGGGCACAGAAAGGGCTTGCGGCAACGACAAGCAAACAGTCACAGTCTCACCGCCGGGCATGAGGCACTTATAAGAGAAACAAAAAAGAGAGATCTTCTTTCTGTAAGTTAGTTGAAGAGTACGGATCTCAAAACAATGTTGGAGGGCTGAAGATAAGAGGTTCCATGTAGCCTGAGCTACAAAGGAACTTTAGCTTATAAGAGTGGTCCCCTCCATGAATCCAATTGGGACCAATAAAATGACAGTTAATCATAAATCCCCAATTAAGCTCAGTGGGTCGGTCGGTGATGTGCTTAAGTCTCCCCAGGTCCAAGTGGTAGCGCTCAGCGATACGAGTAACAAGACCACCAACTTGAATATGTCCCGACGGTCGTCTGGCCTGCCGCCGAAAGTGAATCATAAGAAAAACTGCTAAGTTCGGTTTAGCAACCGCATGGGGGTTAAGTGCTGCCTGCAGCACAAACATGTCATAGCTAGACATGCCCCCAACGCGCTCCCTAGCAAATATAGTATCACTACTAGGGAAAACTTTATACACAGAATTTTACCAGCCGTGCGGTTTAAAATAAGGTGCTACTGCTACTTAGCAGTAGCGCGGGAAAACAAACCGCACTACTGATACCCACATAGCAGTAGCGCGTCAGGAGGAAACAACGCTACTACTACAATTGCCACGACGTTGCCGCCAGACTAGCTATAGTAGTAGCGCCGTTTTCGTAACCACGCTACTGCTATTGAACTTAGCAGTAGCGCTTTTCGCCAACCCTCGCTGCTGCTAAGTTTAGTCCACTCCTTGCAACTAAGTTTAGTCCCGCCTCGCTTCGCGGACAGGGTGTTTACCACCTTAAATGTGTTACTTCTCAAACCATCACAACCACTTGGTCTTCATTGAACTCTATATGTAGGATTTGTGGTCGCAATATGAATCTTCACCGGTTCCTAAACCGGTGAGGATTCATACTGACAATTTAGATTCTACACAAAAAGACCATTGATGACCAATGTATTTTTTATTTTTTTACATGCTTAGCCTTAGTAGTAGCGTGTTTTCTCATAAGGCGCTATTGCCGCTTTATCCTAACGCAAGCTACTGCTAAAGCCATCCTATCTTCTCCACCCGCCCCTCACTCTCCCCTCTCCACTCCACTCTCACACTCCCCCGCATGTCCCATCGTCGCCGCCGCTGCCGCATTGCCGCCAGCTGCTGCTGCCATCGCCCCCTCCCTTCCTAGCTCCCTCCTCCATCCTGCAGCGGTCGCCCCCTCCCTCCCTAGCTCCCTGGTCCATC
>NC_041389.1:672326631-672355372 GCF_002162155.2 Triticum dicoccoides | reverse complement strand
CCAGCCTCCTCCCTCATTCCTCCCCTCCTCCCTCCCTCATTCCTACCCCTCCTCCCTCCCTCCCTTCTCTCTGTTCTTGTAGAATGTAGGTAATTTAAATGTAGGTTTTAGAATGTAGACATTGTAGAATATATGTTTTTTAATAGAATAATTTTTTTGGCCATTTGAGTAAATGTAGGTTTTTTTTATTATTTTAGGTGTTTTGAATAGAATACTAAATCTTAGGTCTTTTGATTAGAAATTTAGTAATGGAAATTTGTAGTTGGTAGAATTTGAAAAAAAGTCATGTACTTGTTATATTCTGAACTTACAGCATATTTTTAGGGTTTAGTAAAAAATAGTAATAGTGGATGATGATGTAGATGTTTTAGGTATAGAACATTTTGAATAGATGATGATGTAGACGTTTTGATATATTACATAGATAGACAAATGGATGGATATATGGATGGATGGTTATATTGATGGATATATAGATAGATGGATGGATGGATAGATGTTAGGGCTAGAACTAGTGTATTTTTAGTAAATGTATATGTCTATTCAGTTTTTAGGGTTAGAACTAGGTTTTACAGATTTTTAGGGTTAGAACTAGGTTTAGAAAAATGGATGGATAGATGGGCAGTACAAATTTTTAGGGTTAGAACTAGGTTTACAAATTTTTAGTAAATGTAGGTCTTTTGAATCAACATAATAAGGTTTAGTTGATAGCTTATAGGGTTTCACTAAGTCATATATAAGATGAGGATAATAATGTTTTTGTTTATATTTTGTTTTTGGAGAAATCAAGGAGCCCCTACATCTTCCCCGCCGTCGTCCCCGTCATCGACCCCCTCCGACCTCGAGGTGAGACCAACCAAATCCCTATGTCGATGATGATGTAGATGTTTTGATAGTTGCAGTAGAGTAGTAGCTACATGAGTAGTTGTGACAATTTTCATGGAATAGATTTTTTTTAATATAGGTCTTTCAAATATGATGGAGATTTAGACACGTGATATGTAGTGTTCTGTAGTACTAGTGCTTGCCCAAGTGGCCTATGTTTGCATGGAACACCTCACAGTGGCCTATGTTTTGCCAGAGTGTTGATTTATTTCCATTCCGACAAATTTCAGGCGCTCGATATATGTCATTTTTAGCAAAGGTCATGTTAGATCTTTTTTCTGTGATTTTTTAAATGACTTGTGCTAGAATGTGTAGGAAATATCGAGTGGCCCAGATTTTGTACAAAGATAAATAAACGACATTTCGGGTTGACTTTAAGTCTGTCGGGACTCCACGTGAGCTGAGAGTTTTTAAGAACAGACTTGACAGACCGATAGTCAACCTGTGATGAATAATAATGATCTAATTTAGTTTTTGTAGTACATATATTGAATTGTACAAGTTTAATCTTTGAATTATGAACATAGGAAATGTCTGACGACGAAAATAGGCTCCCGGAGTGGGACTGGTGCGGCGATGACCGGGGTCTGTGTGACAGGCCTCACCTCGTAGAAGGTTGGTTCTTCAGTATTAAGCTCCAGGAGACCTTCGATGTTGAAACGGTACAGAATGACGACAAGTGTTTTTTCATAATTAAGCACGATGTCGGTTCTATATCCGGCGTATCTCGTAGTAGGGGTCCTAAGCTAAGCGTCTTGGTGAGATGGTAACATGGACACAGGGTTTTACACAGGTTCAGGCTCTCTCGAAGAGATAATACCCTACATCCTACTTTTGACTGTATTCATATGAGGGGATAGTACAGAGTGCATGTATCTACCACGAGATTGTTCTAATGAATATAAGTTGATCTATTGACTAGCCTGGCCTCGGTTTATATAACACACCAAAGGCCTAGGGTTTCTAGGAGAGTCCTTGGCTTGAGCGCCAAGTCTTGTGGAGTCTTCCTTGTATGCATCATGGGCTACTTAAAGTGGCCCATTAGTGAATCGCCAGCCCGATCCAGCTGGTCAGGAGACGACGTGGTGAGTACCTCCTAGTTCAGGACACTATCAGTAGCCCTTGAACCGGTCTTCAAGTTGGGGATGCTCCTTGATTCTTCCAAACTGTTCTTCATCTTCGGTCATCGGTCTTGAAAACTGGTTCAACAAATCTTCTCATCTTCGATCTTGAGGATCGCTAAAGTGAATCCAAAGAGTTTACATTACTAAGATTATTGATTTTGTTCCTGGCGACTCATCCAAGCAGTTCAGCATCAGTGCTAATATGGATCCAAAATAGGAAAGCGCGCTCATCGAGTTCATCCGTGAGAACCGGGACATCTTTGCATGGAACCTTCTGACATGTTGGGAGTACCGAGGGAACTCGCTGAGCACACTCTCAATATTGATCCAAAGTTTAAGCCGATCAAGCAGTTTCCTCATCGTTTTAATGAAGAGAGGTGTAAGGCCATTGGTGAAGAGGTGGCCCGGCTCTTGGCGGTTGGGTTCATCATTGAAGTTTTTCATCATGAGTGGTTGGCTAACCCGGTGCTGGTACTTAAGAAAAAGGCACCTGCCGTATGTCTATGGATTATACAGATCTTAATAAGGCCTGTCCGGCTGACTCTTTTTCTCTCCCTTGTATTGATCAGATTATTGATGCTACGGCGGGTTGTGAGCGTTTGAGTTTTCTGGATGCTTACTCTGGTTATCATCAGATCAAGATGGCAGTTAAGGACCAGGAGAAGACGGCTTTCATCACTCCCTTTGGAGCATTCTGCTATGTGCCTATGCCTTTTGGGCTCAAGAGTGCCCAGGCGACTTATCAGCGGTGCATTCAGAATTGCCTCCAACCAGATCGGACGCAATGTTCACGCCTATGTGGATGATATTGTTGTGAAATCCAGGAAGAACGAGACTTTGATAGATGATTTGAAAGAGACCTTTGACAATCTCCGGGTCTATAAGATGATGCTTAACCCAGCCAAGTGTGTCTTTGGCGTGCCATCGGGTAAACTATTGGGCTTCCTGGTTTCTGAGAGAGGCATTGAAGCTAACCCGGAGAAAATCAAGGCTATCACTTCTTTGGCTAAGCCAGCATGTATGAATGACGTCCAGTGTTTGGCGGGTCGTATTTCGGCTTTGAGCCGGTTTATAAGCCGCCTAGGAGAGAAGGCTATCCCTTTGTATCAAATGATGAAGAAGACAGATAACTTTGTCTAGAGTGATGCTGCTAATGAGGCGTTTGAGGCGCTTAAGAGACAGCTGGCTGAACCACTGGTTCTTGCAGCCCCTATTAAGAATGAGCCCTTGCTTTTATATGTGGCTGCTAACAATAGAGTTTTCAGTGTGGCCGTCGTGGTGGAATGGAAAGAGTCGGGCAAGGAATATCTGGTTCAATGGCCAGTTTATTATGTCAGTGAGGTGCTTATTGAATCTAAGCACAGATACCCACATTGGCAGAAGCTGGTTTATGGCGTGTTCATGGCTAGCAGTTAGCTGAAACAATATTTCCTTGGTCATCCCATCACTGTGGTTAGTTCTACCCCTTTAGGGGATATTATTCAAAATAGAGAAGCCACAGGTCGGGTAGCCAAGTGGGCCATTGAGCTTGGACCCCATGGTTCGAAGTATATGCCTCGGACAGCTATAAAATCCCAAGCACTTGTGGATTTTATCAATGACTAGATGGAATTGCAGATGCCTGAGGATAAGCCGGATAGCACATATTGGACTATTCATTTTGATGGACCCAGGCAATTGGAAGGCTCGGGGGCTGGAGTTATATTGACTTCCACATGAGGTGATAAATTTTGTTACGTTTTAAGGTTGATGTTCCCTTGTACTAACAATGCAGCTGAGTATGAAGCCTTACTCCATGGTCTTTGGATGGCTAGAGAAATGAATCTAAGTCGGTGAGGTGTTTTGGCGACTCATACTTGGTGGCTCAGCAAGTGTCAGGAACTTGGGATTCAAAGGATCCACTCATGGTGGCTTATCGCCGAGAGGTTGATACTATTGCTGGTCATTTCAAAGGTTATCAAGTGGAGCATGTGGATCGCAGGAAAAATGATGCTGCTAATGCTTTAAGCCGGTTGGGGTCTCAGCATAAGCCGGTACCCCCTAATGTTTTCCTTGATGTTTTGCATAATCCATCAGTTAAGTTACCCACGGAGGAGGATCTTGCAGTTCCCGACCCGGAGGCATAATTGGTGGTGGCTCTCCATGTTATTCCTAATTGGACTGTTCCATATTTGGCTTATATGACTCAGGGCGAGTTACCTGATGATGAAACTTTGGCCAGGCAAATAACCCAGAGGTCTAAGTCAATGACTATTGTCAATGGTGAGCTACACCGATGCAGTGTCACAGGGGTGTTTCTACGATGCATTTCTCCTAAGGAGGGTTGTTGGGGATATAACTACCAGGTATGACCCGCCCAGGAGGTGCCAGGTTATACCTATGGCGATTCATCATATGAAGCCCAAGACGATATTTGAAGATGGCGGTTCAGTTAAGGGCCCAAGTCCCAAAGGCTGCTCAAGGCCTGTAGAGATAAACCGCCATATATGTATGACTTGTATTGTAAGGCAAGAATAGATAGTCACCGAGCCGGACACTGTTTATGAGCCAGCCGGGACTCTGTGAGCCGCTGGGCATCAACCTCTGTATATAAAGGGACGACCTGGCGATGGTTCAGGACAAGTAGCATCAGATCAAAAGCTAGGTCAAGCGAATTCGCTCCCTAGTAATCGAGACCTAAGAAATACCACCTCAAACTGGATTAGGCCTTTACCTTCACCGCAAGGGGCCAAACCAGTATAAACTCCCATGTCCTTTGTCTTGTTTTAACCCCTTTAAGCATCCTAGTTGCGATGCCTCCACGACTAAGTCCTTCTGCTAGGACATCTGCCGTGACCTTTCCATGAGAGTTGGCGCCCACCGTGGGGCCAACGCATGGTGGATTTGAGTTATTAAAGGGCAGCTTCGAAGGGCTCAAGGGATACATTGTGGGCCAGATGACCAAGAGTCATCGCGGCAAACACTACATTGACGACGCAGGCTGGGGCCCCGAGGCCGACTGAATTGAGTACGGGTACCGGGTCCCCTTCGGCGGAATCCACATCTTCATCAGCAAGATCGGCGAGTCGGTCCCTGGGCTGGACATCTGCACCGACATCATCAAGACGACTCAGCGTGCGAGACCCGCCCGAGCTCAGCCTAGCGTGAAGCATGCCTTTGTGGGATGCATCCATGGAGGGGAATTTTCTGAAGGATCTATGTCTGGCGGTGAGACGGCATCTACTCTGATGGTGAGTTGTCCACGGGCGAGACTGATTCATTGTATCAACTGCAAGATGGTGGGCTTGGGGGCTATTCCGATGGCAACAGTATTCGGGACCCCTTTGAGCCGCTAAACAGAGTCGGGATCTTCATGGCTGGCACGCAACCTGGGCAAAACTCTATGGCCGCGGCAGCAATGACTTCCGGGTCAGCAACGGTGATGGCAGGCGGGGCAGGAGGCCTTGCATGTTGGGGAACGTAGTAATTTCAAAATTTTCCTACGCACACGCAAGATCATGGTGATGCATAGCAACGAGAGGGAGAGTGTATCTTCATACCCTTGAAGATCGCTAAGCGGAAGCATTTATCAACGCGGTTGATATAGTCGTACATCTTCACGATCCGACCGATCCAAGTACCGAACGCACGGCACCTCTGAGTTCTGCACATGTTCAGCTCGATGACATCCTTGCCTTCTCGATCCAGCAAGACGGGCAAAGTAGTATATGAGTTCCGGCAGCACGACGGCGTGGTGACGGTGTTGGTGAAGAACAATCTCCGCAGGGCTTCGCCTAAGCACTACGGAAACTATGACGGAGGATAAACTAGAGGGGACGGGGTTGCTGGCACACGGCATGGTGTTTCTTGATGTATCTTTGGTGCTAGCCCTGCCCCTCTATTTATCTGTTGAGCCTTGGGGTCAAAACTTGGAGTAAAAGCCTCCACAAAGTCGGTTTCACCCGAAAGGCAAGAGTCCTTCTCGGACTCCAGGGCCAGACGCCAGGGTTCCCGGCGTCTGGACCCAGACGCCAGGGACCCTGGCGTATGGCCCCTGGACTCTGCAAAACTTCCTTTTGCACTTTCCAAAAACCTTGTGGGCTTTCCCCTTTGGCCCAAATAATGTGTTCTTGTACCCAAACATTTCGGGAAACATCCGGAACCCCTTCCGGTGAATTCCGGAACCCTTCCGGAGACCAAACAACATTATCCCATATATTAAACTTCATCTCCGGACCATTCCGGAGTTCCTAGTCATGTTCGTGATCTCATTCGGGACTCCGAACAACATTCGGTTACCAACATACATAACTCATATAATACTATATCGTCAACGAACGTTAAGCGTGCGGACCCTACGGGTTCGAGAACTATGTAGACATGACCGAGACATCTCTCTGGTCAATAACCAATAGCGGAACCTGGATGCCCATATTGGCTCCTACATATTCTACGAAGATCTTTATCGGTCAAACCGCATAACAACATACGTTGTTCCCTTTGTCATCGGTATGTTACTTGCCCGAGATTCGATCGTCGGTATGTTACTCCCCCAACCTTAACCCATTGCTTGTCCTCAAGTAATTCAGTTGACAAACTGAAAGTGACAAAGAAACTTTTACAAACTCTGTTTGATCTTTTTGTTGCAAATATGTATCGCCAATATTTACTTTTTCAGCAAAAGATTATGAACTAACCATATTCACAATGGCATTTAGGTCTCACATTTACTAATATCAACGGCATAATCGACTAGCAAGTAATAATAATAAATCTCTGATGACAACACTTTTCTCAAAACAATCATGGTATAATATGACAAAATGGTATGTTGCTAGCCCTTTCTGCGACAGCAAAACATAAATGCAGAGTACCTCTGAAGATCAAGGACTGACTAGACATTATAATTCATGGCAAAAGAGAACGAGTGACAGTCATACTCAACATCAATTAATAACAAAGCATATAAATGACAGTGGTGCTCTCTAACTGGTGCTTTTTATAAGAGGATGATGACTCAACAATAAGAGTAAATAGGGAGGCCCTTCACAGAGGGAAGCATGGATTTGCAGAGGTGCTAGAGCTCGAAGCTTTTAAAACAGAGATGAATATGATTTGAGCAGTATGTTTTCATTGTCAACATAACAACCAAGTGATCTCACTATCTTCCATGCTAGATACATTATAGGCGGTTCCCAAACAGAATGGTAAAGTTTTGACTCCCCCTCCACCAACAATAACACTCCACAGCTAGCCGAATTCACGGGTGCTGTCCATACCAACAACAGTCCTGGGGGAGTTTTGTTTCATTATAATATTTTTATTTGATTTTGAGCATGGAACTAGGCATCTTGATTACTAGCCACTTTCCCATGAATGACAAGTGAACAAACACTCATCATGAGATAACCCACCTAGCATGGAAGATACTGACAGCCCCCAGTCACTACATGAGCGATTCGGGCATACAAAATCGATTATCATTTGAAGGTTTAGAGCTTGGCACATGCAAATTTACTTGGAACGGTAGGTAAATACCGCATATAGGTAGGTATGGTGGACTCATATGGTACAACTTTGGGTTTAAGGAAGTGGATGCACAAGCAGTATGTACAAGTGAAGGCTAGCAAAAGATTGAGGAGCGACCAACTAGAGAGCGATAATAGGCATAAACATGCATTGAGATTAATCAACATTGAATGCAAGCATGAGTAGGATATAAATAACCATGAACATAAATATCGTGGAGGCTATGTTATTTTTGATTCAACTGCATGTGTGAACATGTGTCCAGTCAAGCCACTTGAATCATTCAGAAGAGGATACAATCCTATCATACTACATCATAACCATTTTAAAATGCATATTGGTACACAAGACAAACCATTATCCACTCCTAGCTAATTAAGCATGGCATGAGTAACTATAATCCCTAATTGTCATTGCAAACATGTTTCATTCATAATGGGCTGAATCAGGAACAATGAGCTAATCATATTTACAAAAACAAAATTGGTCGAGTTCATACCAGCTTTTCTTCACCTCAATCATTTCATCAAGTATCGTCATTATTGCCTTTCACTTGCACGACTAAATGATGTGAATAATAATAAGAGTGGACGCACATTGGACTAAGTCGGAATCTGCAAACATTTTATTCAGAGGAGAAGACAAAGGTAATAAGGACTCTTTGTTAGATCAACAATAATGCATATGAGAGCCACTCAACATTTTCATCGTTGTCTTCTCCTCACAACCCAAAGAAAAGGAAAAGAATTTCAAAGAAACACACTGAAATATTTTTGGAGTTTTTTTTGTTTTTCTGAAGAAAGTAAACCAAAAACGAGAAAAACTATTTACACGGGAAAGCTCCCAACAAGCAAAAGAAGAACGAGAAACCTTTTTGGATTTTCTTCTAATACTACTACTAATTAAACTAGAAAGGAAAACTAAAAAGAAACGAGAGATAATTTTTTTGGATTTTCTCAAAGTTTTTGAAACACACAAGAAGAAAGCAAGAGAAATAAACTAACATGGATAATACAATGAAAAAGTATGAACACCAACAACTAGAATGAGTGTGTGATCATGAATGTAATGTCGGTGAGAAATATGTACTCCCCCAAGCTTAGCCTTTTGGCCTAAGTTGGTCTAGGGCCACGGCTAGCCTTGCGGGTATCCAAAGTCGTAGTTGGGGTTGTACTGAGTTGCGGTAGCTACCGCTTGGAGGGATGCCTCATGGAGGCGAGCGGCCTCCCATGCTCTCTTATACTCCTCTGCCTCCTCTCTGGTTATGAAGTGTCTCTGTTTTACCTGAAAGTTAAAGAAGGCAGGAGCGGGAAGCGTAAAATAGAATATGCGCTCCCTGTCAAAGATTAGATGGTAATGGAGGGGCTATTCGCTGCTCTCAAGAAACTGGTAACGTACCATAGCATCATTATCAAGGTAAGAAGGTGGTAAATCAATGTCATTTTCTCGTATGGGTACCCCAAGATAATTAGCTAACCGGGTGGCATAAATCCCACCAAAGAAATCTCCATCTTTAGCATTATTGTGTAACCTCCTTGTAATAATAGCCCCCAAGTTATATCGTTTATCACCCATTACCGCTCTCTTGAGGACACTAAGATCTGATGCACATAGGTGGCTATGATCATGTTTACCATTAATGCATCTACCTATAAAGAGAGCAAAATAATGTATAGCAGGGAAGTGAATGCTCCCTATAGTAGCTTGTGTGACATTTCTAGTTTCTCCCCTAGTGATGCTAGCAAGGAAATCAGTGCGATCAGATTTAAGGGGTTCACTATGAATGCCCCATTGCGGGATTTTGCATATTTCATTAAAGTCTTCAAGGTCCATTCGAAATGATTTATCATATAAATTAAATAAAATAGAATGTGTATTACGCTTGGATGTAAACTCAAATCTCCGTACAAAGAAATCCGTGAGGTGATAGTACTGCCAACACTTATCTGACACGAAGTCCTCAAGGCCGGCATTTTGTATATATGCATCAAATTCCTCCTTAAAACTTGCATCAGTCATGAAATGATCCGACGACCATTCACAAGGCCGCACTAGAGCCTCCCTCGGTGGTTCAAGGTCTAGCTCGCATATCGCAAGCCTTGGGGCTTTCTTCTTCGAGGAACCACCTTGGTATATTTTCCTAAACATTTTTCTGCCTCTGAAAAATTTCTAAAAATTTTAGTCGCTCAAAATAAAAGTGAACCAAACTCAATAAAACTAATAGCAACTACTCCCACAAGTGTCTAGAGGCTATATCATGCAACAAAACTATTTTGGACCATATAAATTTGACATGCAAGCTCAAGAACAAGGTAACCACAACAGCAAAAAATTGAAATAAATAAAGCACTAGAAAAAAAACTAATAGGACCATTGGAGGAGTCACATACGGGTGAACAATCCCCCGAAATAGTTTTGCGGATGGAGCTTTTGAGCAAGGAGATAAAAAATGGCAGCAAAATGAGCAAGAACATGGGTTTGAGCAATGGTGGGATTTTTTCTGGAGGAAGACAAAGTGAATGGGTGCTGGGATAAGTGAGGGGGACCCACGTGGGACCCACAAGCCTACTAGGCGCGCCTAGGGGGTGGGCGTGCCTTGTGATCTTGTGGCCCACTGGTGCACCCCCCCCCCCCCTTGAGGTGTGTTCAGTGCCAAAAATTCTTAAAATTGCAGAAAAAATCATACTAAATTTTCAGGGCATTTGGAGAACTTTTATTTTCTGGTCATTTTTTATTGCACGGATAATTCAGAAAATAGAAGGGCAAATAGTTTTTTTATTCTAAATAACAGAAAGTAAAAAGTGGGTACAGAGAGTTGTGTTTACT
The DNA here is from genome assembly GCF_002162155.2 of Triticum dicoccoides. Classification (NCBI taxonomy): domain Eukaryota; kingdom Viridiplantae; phylum Streptophyta; class Magnoliopsida; order Poales; family Poaceae; genus Triticum; species Triticum dicoccoides. Next base: position 672,345,029 of record NC_041389.1, on the reverse strand, counting down.
AAATTCATCCATCTCATGCCCGTCAAAAGGAATCCATTAACAAGGTTGATCAAGTCTTATTAACAAACTTCTTCCGAATGACATGAAACCGGAGAATCTCGGTATAACACTAAGTTACCTCAACGGGGATATGCATGTCCCCAACAATAAGAATATCATATTTCTTTTTGATAGTAGTGAGAGGGAATTCAAAACCTCCAATAGTAATTGTTAAAAATTTTCCAATAGAGTTGATACTATTCACTTGAGGTTGTTTCTTTGAAAAGTGTACCATATGCTCATTACCATTAACATGAAAAGTGACATTGCCCTTGTGGCAATCAATAACAGCCCCTGCAGTATTCAAAAATGGTCTACCAAGGATGATCGACATACTGTCGTGTCCTCGGGTATATCAAGAATAACAAAGTCCGTCAAGATAGTAACATTTGCAACTATGACAGGCACATCCTCACAAATACCAATGGGTATGGCAGTTGATTTATCGGCCATTTGCAAATAGATTTTGGTGGGTGTCAACTTATTCAATTCAAGTCTACGATATAAAGAGAAAGGCATAACACTAACACCAGCCCCAAGATCACATAAAGCAGTTTTAACATAGTTTCTTTTAATGGAGCATGGTATAGTTGGTACTCCTGGATCTCCTAGTTTCTTTGGTATTCCACCCTTAAATGTATAATTAGCAAGCATGGTGGAAAATTCAGTTTCCGGTATCTTTCTTTTATTTGTGACAATATCTTTCATGTACTTAGCATAAGGAGACATTTTCAGAATATCAGTCAAACACATACGCAAAAAGACAGGTCTAAGCATTTCAATAAAGCGCTCAAAGTCCTCATCATCCTTTTTCTTGGATGGTTTAGGAAGAAAGGGCATGGGTTTCTGAACCCATGGCTCTCTTTCTTTGCCATGTTACCTAGCAATGAAGTCTCTTTTATCATATCTTTTATTCTTAGGTTGTGGGTTATCAAGATCAATAGCGGGTTCTATTTCCACATCATTATCATTACTAGGTTGAGCATCAACATGAACATCATCATTATCATTATTACTAGGTTCATGTTCATCACCTGATTGTGTCTCAGCATCAGAAATAGAAATATCATTTGGATTCTCAGGTGTGTCTATAACAGGTTCACTAGAGGTATGCAAAGTCCTATCATCGTTATTTTTATTCTTAGATGAACTAGGTGCATCAATATTAATTCTTTGAAAATCTTGCTCAATTTTCTTAGGATGGCCTTCAGGATACAAAGGTTCCTGAGTCATTTTACCACCTCTAGTCATAACTCTAACAGCATTATCATTCATCATATTATTCATCTCATTGAGCAAATCATTTTGTTCCTTAAGAACTTGTTCTACTTGAGTTTTTACCATGGAAGCATGTTTACTAACAAACTTGAGATCATTAACAGTTCTACACATATAGTCACTCAAGTGTTCAAGCATATAAGAATTTCGTTTCAATTGTCTACTAACATATGCACTAAAGTTTTCTTGTTTAACAATAAAGTTATCAAATTCATCCAAGCATTGACTGGCAGATTTATTATAAGGAATATCACCTTCATCAAATCTATAGAGAGAATTTACCTCTACTACCTGTGTCGGGATATTAAGACCATGTATTTCATCAATAGGCGGTAAATTTTTAACATCTTTAGCTTTAATACCTTTTTCTTTCATAGATTTCTTTTCCTCTTGCATATCTTCAGGACTGAGAAATAGAATACGTATCTCTCTTCTTCGGAGTTGGCTTATGAGGTGATTCAGGAAGAGTCCAATCATTATCATTACTAAATATATTATTCAATAGTACTTCAGCTTGTTCAACAGTTCGTTCCGTGAAAATACAACCAGCACAACTATCTAGGTGGTCCCTAGAAGCATCGGTTAGTCCATTATAAAAGATATTAAGAATTTCATTTTTCTTGAGAGGATGATCAGGCAAAGCATTAAGTAATTGGAGAAGCCTCCCCCAAGCTTGTGGGAGACTCTCTTCTTCAGTTTGCACATAGTTAAATATTTCCTTTAAAGCATCTTGTTTCTTATGAGGAGGGAAATATTTTTCAGAGAAGTAATATATCATATCCTGGGGACTATGCACACAACCAGGAGCAAGAAAATTAAACCATATCTTAGCATCACCCTTTAATGAGAAAGGAAACAACTTAAGAATATAGTAGTAACGAATTATTTCCTCACGAGCAAATAGGGTGTCTATATCATTCAATTTAGTAAGATGCGCCACAAAAGTTTCAGATTCATACCATGGAAAGGATCAAATTCAACCAAAGTAATTAACTCAGGATTGACAGAAAATTCATAATCCTTATCAGTAACAAATATAGGTGAAGTAGCAAACTTACGATCATATTGCATTCTAGCATTCAAAGATTTTTCTTTCCACTTGCATAGTAATTTCTTAAGATCATCTCTATTCTTACAAGGACGAAAGTCCCTAGCTACCTCTCCATCCATAACATAACCTTCAGGTATAACAGACAATTCATATCTAGGAGAGCTAAGTCTAATGGGTGTCAAGTTTTTAGTTTCAATAATTTCATCAGTTTAAAAAATATCATCAGTTTCAGCATTCTCAATATTTTTAGCTCTAGCAAGTTGTTCATCAAGAAATTCACCTAGTGGCACAGTATTATCAAGCAAAGTAGTAGCATCATAAGCATCATTCATAGCAGAATTAGCATCATCAATTACTTGCGATATATTAGGATTAATAGTAGGTGGCGGTATCACAAGCTTACTCAAAACAGAAGGTGAATCAAGTGCAGAGCTAGATGGTAGTTCCTTACCTCCCCACATAGTAGAGGAATAAATCTTGGTTCTTGGATCTTTCGGATTCTTCATAGTAATCAACAGATATAAATCCCAAGTGACTCGGAGAATAAAGCTATGCTCCCCGGCAACGGCACCAGAAAAAGGTCTTGATAACCACAAGTATAGGGGATCATAACAGTTTTCGAGGGTAGAGTATTCAACCCAAATTTATTGATTCGACACAAGGGGGTGAAAGCACAAGTGCTCCCTGGGTGATTTTGGTAATTAATGTCAACATATCTCTTGTTGGACTAACACTTTTACCTAGTATGTTTCAGACAAGTTCAACAATGGAGTGGCATGGACTAAAGGATGTGGAACCCCTTCAAGATGCTAAGGACAAAGGATTGGCTCAAGCTCCAAGATCAAGACTCTAAATTTTCTATTTTAGTGATCCAAGATCACATTGAGTTTATAGGAAAAACCAATACTATCAAGAAGGGATGAGGTGTTGCTTAATGGCTTGCTTGCTCAAAGTGCTTAATGATATGCTCCAAAGCCCTCAACTACCTTCTCACATCCACACATATGACCTAAGCCAAAAGTCTAACTCGGCCCTACCGATTCTTTCTATTCGGCGCCACCGAGTTCAGATGTCTTAGCCACTGCCACAAATCCTAGGCAAATTGGTCTCACCGATAGGGATCTCGGTCTCACCGAGATGGGATTGTAATCTCTCTGTGTCTGTCCATTACCAAAATCGGTCTCACCGAGTTTGAGCAATCGGTACTACCGAGATTACAATGCAAACTCTCTGGTTAGCTTATTACCAAAATCGGTCCCACCGAGTTTGTGTAATCCGTCTCACCAAGTTTGCCTGACCAACTCTCTGGTTAACTTATTACCAAAATCGGTCCCACCAAGTTTGTGTAATCGGCCTCGCCGAGATTATGTTATGCCCTAACCCTAACCATATCGGTCCTACCGAGTTGCATGTCGGTCCCACCGAAAATCCTAACGGCCACTAGATTTGCTAAATCGGTCCGACTGAGTTCTTCAATTCGGTCCCACCGAGATTGGTAAGTTGTGTGTAATGGTTAGATTTTGTGTGGAGGCTATATATACCCCTCCACCCACTCTTCATTCGTGGAGAGAGCCATCAGAACGAACCTACACTTCCAGCATACATTTTCTGAGAGAGAACCACCTGAGGCCAAGATATTCCATTCCTACCATATGAATCTTGATCTCTAGCCTTCCCCAAGTTGCTTTCCACTCAAATATTCTTTCCACCAAATCCAAATCCTGTGAGAGAGAGTTGAGTGTTCGGGAGACTAACATTTGAAGCACAAGAGCAAGGAGTTCATCATCAACACACCATTTGTTACTTCTTGAAGAGTGGTGTCTCCTAGATTGGTTAGGTGTCACTTGGGATCCTCCAACAAGATTGTGGAGTTGAACCAAGGAGTTTGTAAGGGCAAGGAGACAGCCTACTTCGTGAAGATCTACCGCTAGTGAAGCAAGTCCTTCGTGGGCAACGGCCATGGTGGGATAGACAAGGTTGCTTCTTCGTGGACCCTTCGTGGGTGGAGCCCTCCGTGGACTCGCGCAACCGTTACCCTTCGTGAGTTGAAGTCTCCATCAACGTGGATGTACGATAGCACCACCTATCGGAACCACGACAAAAACATCCATGTCTCCAATTGCGTTTGAATCCTCCAATCCTATCCCTTTACATTCTTGCAAGTTGCATGTTTTACTTTCGCTGCTCATATACTCTTTGCATGCTTGCTTGATATGTATTGTGAGTGTTAAACTTGTGCCTAAACTCCACTCCAACTTAAAGAAGTTAAAAACTGCAACTTTTGGTACTTTGTGTCTAATCACCCCCTCCCCTCTAGACACCTCTTCTCGATCCTTTCAATTAGTATCAGAGCTTTGGTCTCCATTGCTTTGGTTTAAACACCATTGGAGGAAGATGGATTAGTCTACTATTGTGAGTCTTAGACATAGAGTGCCTATACTTGATGGAGAGTACTTTCATGAGTGGAAAAATGAGATGCTTGTGATTTTCAATCAATATCATTTGAACAAGTACATTGCTAGCCCTTGTGCACCTCATGTTGATCCTATGCATCCTACCCTTGATGAGTCAATTGACATGATTCGCAATCTTAGAACTGTTGAACTTATCACTAGAGGCTTGCCTAGAAACTTGATTGGATGTTTGCCTACTCTTAAGTGTGCCTACACCATATGGAAATTTCTTGAGGAACGCTTTCCAAATTATTCCTTGAAAAATCTGAATGAAATTCTCCATAAGTCTATTACCTTGAGTAAGATGAATTCCAATGATCCTATGTTTGGTGATTGTCTATTTGAGCTTACAAACCTTATGCGTGCCAAAGGAGATGTTGGAATTATTAGTGATATTATTTCCGAAGATATAAAAATTCATAAACAAGATCATTGTCAAACTCACTCTAACGAATCACCCTCTCTAGGATTTGATCCACCACATGACGATGTTGAACATGGATGCTATGACGAGGATGATGATAGTGACTTTGATCTTGATGATGCAATGAGACACTTTGGTCTCATGGCAAATCTTCGGGGATATATGGCAGGAGGAAAGGAATGGGTTCTTGACAGTGGATGTACCGATCACATGACCGGAGATAAAGATATGTTTCGTGAGCTTGCTGAAAACAATGGTCCTCAAAAGTATGTCACTTTTGGTGATAACTCAAAGGGTAAGGTGGTTGGCCTCGGTAAGGTGGCCATATCACATGATAGCTCCATACAAAATGTCATGCTCGTTGAATCTCTTGGCTACAACTTACTTTCAGTATCTAGACTTGCTGATTTCGGTTTCAATGTCCTATTTACTGAAGTAGATTGCCAAGTGTTTCGTAGAGATAATCATAAAATGGTCGTTACCGGTGTACGTAGAGGTGATCTATACATTGTTGATTTCATTAAAAAGGCTCAACCTAGAACTTGCTTTATTGCTAGATCCTCTAAAGGTTGGTTATGGCATAGACGATGAGGTCATGTTGGCATGTGAAACCTTGACAAGCTTATTAAAGGAAATCATATCCTTGGCATTAACGATGTCATATTTGATAAGGATAGACTTTGCAGCGCTTGTCAGGCAGTTAAACAGGTCGGAAGAAGGCATCCCGTGAAGAACATCATGACCGCAAGGAGGCTACTCGAGCTACTTCACATGGATCTTTTTGGTCCCAACGCCTACAAAAGTCTCGGTGGAAATTCTTTTGGTCTAGTTATAGTTGATGATTTTTCAAGATTTACGTGGGTGTTCTTTCTCGATGATAAATTGCAGGTTCAAAATATCTTCAAAAACTTCGCTAGGAAGGCCCAAAATCAATTTGAAGTGATGATCAAGAAGGTTCGCAGCGACAACGGAACGGAGTTCAAGAACGCAAATGTGAATAGCTTTCTTGACGAAGAAGGTATTTCACATGAGTTCTCGGCTACGTACACACCTCAACAAAATGGAGTTGTTGAGAGGAAGAACCGGACACTCATCGAAATGGCGAGAACGATGCTTGATGAGTACAAGATGCCGAAGCACTTTTGGGCGGAAGCGGTTGAGACAGCTTGTCATGCAACAAATCGCTTGTATCTTCACAAGCTACTCGGCAAGATGGCATACGAGCTCCTCACCGGTAACAAACCCCAAGTTGGATACTTTCGAGTATTCGGCTCAAAGGGCTACATTCTTGATAAGCATCATCGTTCTAAATTTGCTCCTAAGTCTCATGAAGGTTTCCTACTTGGTTATGGCTCAAACTCTCACACATACCGTGTCTACAACAATTTCACCCGAAAGGTTGAAGAAACTGTAGATGTGAAGTTTGATGAATCTAACGGCTCGCAAGTAGAGCAATTGCCAATTGATGTAGGAGACAAAGACCCCTCGGAAGCAATCCAAGACTTGTCTATTGGCAAGATTCGTCCAACGGATGTGAAGGAGAGTACCTCGTCCATCCAAGTGGAAGCTTCTACCTCATGACAAGGTGAACCAAGAGTTGATATGGAAGCATCCACAAGTGGGACACACCAAGATGAAGAAAACGAGGAAGTGCATCAAGACGAACGTCAACAACCTCCTTCTCCACCACGACAAGAGAACGACAACGCCAACAATGAAGAAGGCCAATAAGAAGAACAAGATGAAGAAGATGTTCAACCAAGACCCAAGAAAAAGCTTACACGAGTTCGAGCAAGAATTGCTAAAGACCATCTCGTCGAGAAAATCTACAATGATATCCAAACCGGGAGAATCACTCGCTCTAAAACTCGTCTAGCTAACTTTTGTGAACACTATTCATTCATCTCTAGCATTGAACCTATGAAGGTTGAAGAAGCATTGGAAGATCCGGATTGGATAAACGCTATGCATGAAGAGCTACACAACTTTGAGAGAAATCAAGTTTGGACATTGGTTGAGAAGCCCGACAACAACCACAACACCATCGGTACCAAATGGGTGTTTCGCAACAAGCAAGATGAAGATGGACAAGTAGTTCGCAGCAAAGCATGTCTCGTCGCCCAAGGCTACACACAAGTCGAAGGTATGGACTATGGTGAGACTTATGCTCCGTTGCTAGACTCGAGTCCATTCGCATCTTACTTGCCTATGCTAATCACCATGATATCACCTTGTACCAAATGGACATTAAAAGTGCTTTTCTAAATGTTGAAATAGAGGAGGAAGTTTATGTTAAACAACCTCCCGACTTTGTTAATCCTAAGAAACCTGATCATGTTTACAAACTACACAAAGCTCTTTATGGTCTTAAACAAGCTCCTAGAGCATGGTATAAATGCTTGACCAAGTTCCTTATTGAAAAAGGCTTTGAAATTGGAAAAATTGAATCTACTCTTTTTACTAAAAGGGTCAATGGAGAACTATTTGTATGCCAAATCTATGTTGATGATATTATATTTGGTTCTACTAGCCTTCATTTTAGTCAAAAGTTTGGAAAGCTAATGTCGGAGAAGTTTGAGATGTCTATGATAAGTGAACTCAAATTCTTTCTTGGTTTGCAAATCAAGCAAACTAAGGAAGGTACCTTTGTCTCTCAAACAAAGTACACCAAGGACTTATTCAAGAAGTTCAATATGCAAGAATGCAAAGGTATGACTACACCCATGCCTACTAGTGGACATCTTGATTTGACCAAAGATGGTGAACCGGTTGATCAAAAGGTTTATCGCTCTATGATTGGTTCATTATTATATCTATGTGCTTCACGTCCCGATATCATGCTAAGTGTGTGCATGTGTGCACGATATCAAGCTACTCCTAAAGAATGTCATCTTAAGGCCGTGAAAAGGATAGTGAGATACTTAATCCATACACCAAATTTTGGCATTTGGTATCCAAAGAGGGCCTCTTTCGATCTTGTTGGCTACTCCGACTCGGACTATGCTGGTGACAAGGTTGATAGAAAGTACACTTCGGGTACTTGTCAATTTCTTGGTAGATCTCTTGTGTCTTGGTCTTCCAAGAAACAAAACTCCGTATCCTTGTCCACCGCTGAAGCGGAATACATTGCCGCTGGTTCATGTTGTGCTCAATTACTTTGGATGACCCAAACTCTTAAAGATTATGGGATATATGTGAAACATGTTCCATTACTTCGTGACAATGAAAGTGTTATCAAGATTGCTCACAATCCTGTGCAACACTCTCGAACTAAGCATATTGAAGTTCGTCATCATTTCATTCGAGATCATATTGCCAAAGGGGACATTAATCTTAAGCATGTTCACACCGAAAAGCAATTAGCGGACATATTCACTAAACCACTTGATGAGAAAGTGTTTTGCAGGTTAAGAGGTGAATTGAACATCATTGATGCATCAAACTTGGAGTAGTAACTCCATTGGATACATGCAAGACATGAGCTTATGACTAATCCTTGATATTTCTCTTATAAGATAATCTTATGTCTCGGATATATTTGCACCTTGCATGTTATCTAACCCGTGTAGGTACTTGGATGAATCTAAATCTATGAGATTGCAACTCACCCGCATCTTGAGCAATCTCTACATCACCAAGTCTCTACACCGGTGGTTGAAGACAAGGAAGCACGAAACCACTCAAACATATCCTTTGACAAATTTACCATTGAAATTCATTATTGTCATTTTGGATACACAATTGCTCTTCCTTGCAAAAACTAACCCATGTAGGTAGATGAACTCAAATTCCAAGTGGTGCTCCCACACAAGTTCAACTACATGATCACGATCACCACCACCACCCAAGGTATGTTATTCCATCTTAGAGAAGCTTTACTCCAAGTCATGAGTCAAAGCAACTCGACAAGATGTGAATACATCGGGATGCTTAAATGAAAAATGGTAACCCCATTTTGAGCTTAAACGATGAGTATGACCTATGATCAAGTGATCTCGCTTGACTCCTAAGTCAATATACTCTAACATAGGTGACTTTGTCGCCGACCAATTCTAGATGAAGTTCTCTTGTGTTCTTTTCTGTGCTCTTGCATTGGTCTCATGCATATTCTTTTCTTTTCTATTTTTTCTGCATTCTCTGCATCCAATTCATTGCAAATCTTTCAGTTAATTCCTTGCAAATCCTTGTGAGATCTTACTTGTCCAGTGAGCTGAGGTAACAAGTGTTTTCTCTATGATGAACTCGGTCACACCGGTCTCATGTTTTCGGTCTAACCGAATTATTTCGGTGCAACCGAAGCATACCACTCGGTGCCACCAATTTCACTACAGGAAAGACATTTTTCCATTTATTCCTGCATTACTCTTGACCCAGCTCCACTCAATGAATCTTGTCCTCTACAAGCATCACATTTACCTAAGTGCTTTGCACTATGACTCAAGGACCGAACCCATTCATGACAAATTCTAGAAGGCCCTTCTTGGAAATTGATGTCAAAGGGGGAGAGAGAGGTCACATCAAAGCTTCATCACATCTCTAGGGGAGAGAATACTCACATCTCTAGGGGGAGAGAATACTCAAGAAGAGAGTAATCTTCAAGGATCCCAGATGCTTAGTGTTCAAGAGGAGAGATGCCACATGTCTTCTTGAGGGGAAAGACATGTTCATATGTGCTTATTTGCATTAGCTCTATTCATTTGTTTCTTTGAGCTTTGATTTTCTGTTCCCTATCTTCTCCCAGTATCCCATGCTAGATTCAGGGGGAGCAAGACATCTAAGGGAAAGAAATTCCTTAAATTCATTGCACATCTTTACCTTTGGGGAGATGTCTATATTAAATGTGGTACTCAATACTCACTCTCTACATGTCATCCCAGTCTTGGTACTCTTGTGGTTTCTTTTTGTTTGCTCTGGCTAGTAGGTGCATCTGCGTTATCTAACCTTGTTTATGCAGGTACATTCCATCCTAAGCCAACTCAAGACCACAAGGTAAGTATATGCATCACAGTCATGTGTATGAGGAGTTCTTGCTGATGTACATATTGTTTGCAAGAAGGACTCATGAGCATGAAAGTACATTTCCTGTATTCACATCTTTTGCTCTGATGCATATAGCCAAGATACATGTAACACGTTGCCTACTCTGTCATGCTTATGCATTCACATGCTCCTATATTCCATATTCACATGATTGCATACATGTAGGGGGAGCCTATGCATGTTACATGTCTTTCCAAAGCTTTACTTGCTATTCTCTATATCTTTATCTAAAGCTTTGATGTATGTTGTCATCAATTACCAAGAAGGGGGAAGATTGAAAGCACAAGTGCTCCCTGGGTGATTTTGGTAATTAATGTCAACATATCTCTTGTTGGACTAACACTTTTACCTAGTATGTTTCAGACAAGTTCAACAATGGAGTGGCATGGACTAAAGGATGTGGAACCCCTTCAAGATGCTAAGGACAAATGATTGGCTCAAGCTCCAAGATCAAGACTCTACATTTTCTATTTTAGTGATCCAAGATCACATTGAGTCTATAGGAAAATCCAATACTATCAGGAAGGGATGAGGTGTTGCTTAATGGCTTGCTTGCTCAAAGTGCTTAGTGATATGCTCCAAAACCCTCAACTACCTTCTCACATCCACACATATGACCTAAGCCAAAAGTCTAACTCAGCCCTACTAATTCTTTCTATCCGGCGTCACCGAGTTCAGATGTCTTAGCCACTGCCACAAACCCTAGGCAAATCGGTCTCACCGATAGGGATCTCGGCCTCACCGAGATGGGATTGTAATCTCTCTGTGTATGTCCATTACCAAAATCGGTCTCACCGAGTTTGAGCAATTGGTACTACTGAGATTACAATGCAAACTCTCTGGTTAGCTTATTACCAAATCGGTCCCACCAAGTTTGTGTAATCGGTCTCACCGAGTTTGCCTGACCAACTCTCTGGTTAACTTATTACCAAAATCGGTCCCACCGAGTTTGTGTAATAGGTCTCACCGAGATTAAGTTATGCCCTAACCCTAACCATATCGGTCCTACCGAGTTGCATGTCGGTCCCACTGAAAATCCTAACGGTCACTAGATTTGCTAAATCGGTCCGACCGAGTTCTTCAATTCGGTCCCACCGAGATTGGTAAGTTGTGTGTAACGGTTAGTTTTTGTGTGGAGGCTATATATACCCCTCCACCCACTCTTCATTCGTGGAGAGAGCCATCAGAACGAACCTACACTTCCAGAATACATTTTCTGAGAGAGAACCACCTGAGGCCAAGATATTCCATTCCTACCATATGAATCTTGATCTCTAGCCTTCCCCAAGTTGCTTTCCACTCAAATCTTCTTTCCACCAAATCCAAATCCTGTGAGAGAGAGTTGAGTGTTGGGGAGACTATCATTTGAAGCACAAGAGCAAGGAGTTCATCATCAACACACCATTTGTTACTTCTTGGAGAGTGGTGTCTCCTAGATTGGCTAGGTGTCACTTGGGAGCCTCCGACAAGATTGTGGAGTTGAACCAAGGAGTTTGTAAGGGCAAGGAGATCGCCTACTTCGTGAAGATCTATCGCTAGTGAGGCAAGTCCTTCATGGGCGACGGCCCTGGTGGGATAGACAAGGTTGCTTCTTCATGGACCCTTCATGGGTGGAGCCCTCTGTGGATTCGCGCAACCGTTACCCTTCTTGGGTTGAAGTCTCCATCAACGTGGATGTATGATAGCACCACCTATCGGAACCACGACAAAAACATCCGTGTCTCCAATTGCATCTGAGTCCTCCAATCCTATCCCTTTACGTTCTTGCAAGTTGCATGCTTTACTTTCCGCTGCTCATATACTCTTTGCATGCTTGCTTGATATGTATTGTGAGTGTTAAACTTGTGCCTAAACTCCACTCCAACTTAAAGAAGTTAAAAAGTGCAACTTTTGGTACTTTGTGTCTAATCACCCCCCCCCCCCTCTAGACGCCTCTTCTCGATCCTTTTAGGGGGCAAAGAATATTCACGAGTATTAGTAGTTGAGTTGTCAATTCAACCACACCTGAAAGACTTAATATCTGCAGCAAAGTATTTAGTAGCAAAGTAGTATGGAAGTAACGGTAACGGTGGCAAAAGTGACAGTAGCAGTTTTGTAGTGATTGTAACAGCAGTAGCAATGAAAGTAACTTAGCAAAGATCAATATGTGAAAAACTCATAGGCATTGGATCGGCAATGATAATTGTGTTGGATAATATTCATCATGTAGCAGTTATAACCTATGGTGATACAGAACTAGCTCCAATTCATCAATATAATGTAGGCACGCATTCCGTATATAGCCATCCGAGGAAGAGGCTACTCCTCTGATCGTTGACGATCGCGTTGAGGGAAGGCCGGAGAAGTGGCTATTGGCCGGAAAAGTGCTCCACCGGAACCATATTCACATCCAGACCATCACTAATGCGCTTCGGCTGGCATGGGGCAATCCTCGCGGTCTGAAATTCAGATCGGCGGGAGTAAACGTTTTTAGTGCAGAGTTCGAGACTCAGAGAGACAAAGATCGGGTGCGGGGTGGCTCGCCATGGCACATCAGCAAAAACGCCGTGGTGTTGGCGGAGTTTGACGAGTGCATGCGGCCAGATGAGGTTCAATTTGTCCGTCTACAGATTTGGGCTAGGGTTTTGGATCTTCCCTACAACCTAAGGGATGAGGCGTGGTGGGTGCCGATCGCTCAGCAGATGGATAAAAACGCTCAATTTGTCAGGTTTGATCACAATGGCGGTTATCTGCGAGCCAGGATATCAATAGAGGTGGACAAGCCTTTGAGGAGGTGGATTTTGATTGATTCTGCCAGGAGGAAGAAGATGGATGTGTATGAAATTCAATATGAACAGCTGCCCTACTTTTGCTTCTCCTGTGGCAGACTAGGACATTCAGAGATCTATTGTGCTACCCTGGGCTCTCGTGATGCCAAGGGTGAGCTACCGTTTGGTTCCAGGCTTCGAGCGTCGGATGATGCAAAGAAGCAGCAGGCCAGCGACAATTCCACCAGGGAACCAAAGACTCAGACCAAACCAACCACTGGAAATTCGAGTACTAATAAGGAACCTGGAGCGGAAGTTACTTCTCCTAAGAAGAGCTAGCAGTAGACAAAGCGCAAAGAAGCCCCACATCAGGTCTACAAACCAGTAGCTAAAACTCTGCTGCTCACTAACGGGAGTGTGAACGATCCTATTGGGGATACGAGTGCAAGCATCAAGGACCCAACCTCAGCCGGTAATGAAGTACAAGGGGATGATTATGCTCGTGAACCAAAGAAGAAGAAGCCTACACCGGAAAACTCGGCAGAGACCGCGGCACGGTCCTGCCCGTCACAATGAGTGTTTTAAGTTGGAACTGCCGAGGGCTTGGGAACCCCGAGGCAGTTCGGGAGCTTCGCAGTATTGTGAAGCTTGAAGGACCCTCCCTTCTCTTTGTAATGGAAACGAAAATCAAGGCTAAAAGAGTTGAGGATTTGAAGTATACGCTTGGTTTTACAGGCAGTTTTGCTGTTGACAGTGTCGGCCTTAGTGGTGGCATAGGTCTGTTTTGGTCCAAAGATGTGACCGTTGATTTGAAGAATTTCAGTAAGAACCATATTGATGCACTAGTTCATAACTCTAATCGGAACGCTTATGTTTGGCTTTCACGGGTTTTTACGGAGCACCGCGGGCGGAAGAGAGACACCACAGTTGGCGGTTCTTGCGTACTCTGTACAATATCCCCCATAGCGCATGGTTGTGCGTGGGAGATTTTAACGAAACTTTGTTTGCTTGCGAGCACTTCAGCAGACCGGCTCGGTGTGAATCTCATATGAGAGCGTTTCAGGAGGTTGTGGATGAGATCTCCTTTCAAGATTTGGGCTGGTCTGGCACGGCTTACACTTGGGATAACCATTAATCAGGAGATGCAAATGTCAAGGCACGGCTAGACAGGGCTTTTGCTAATGAGGAATTCCGTCAGCTTTTTCGTCACATATGGGTTAGACACTTACCTTCAGTTGAGTCTGATCATTGCTTTGTGATAGCAGAAATCAAGGAGGTTTTGACAGACCGGCCTAGGACAAAGAAACAATTCAGGTATGAAAACGTATGGCAGACCCATACAGATTATGATCGTCTTGTAGCCGATACTTGGCGAGGCATACAGCGGACTCCTGGTCTGCAAGGCATTGCTTCGACACTTGGTACATTGCAGTCAACTCTAGAGCCATGGAGTTTGAGAGAGTTTGGGTGTTTGACACGTACCGTCAGACAACTCCAAAAGCGTCTGGACCGTGTTCGGTGCCAGGCCACAGGAACGGGGCCATCGGATGAGGAGAAAAATATTGTTAAAAAATTAAAAGAGGCCCTGCATCAAGAGGAGGTGTGCATTCGACAACGGTCAAGAGTTCCGTGGCTTCGCGAGGGTGATCGCATCACATCTTATTTCCAAGCACAAGCAGCGCAGCGCCAGCGAATGAATAAAATCACAGAGCTGCGACGAGCTGATGGCACCGTGTGTGCTAGTGGAGATGAGGATAAAGTGGAGGTGCAGACTTTTTATCAACAGTTATATGAGTCACAAGGTTTTGCAGACCCACAGTTTTTGTTATCGCATGTGCCGGTTAAGGTGTCACAGGCGATGAACACCGATCTTTCCAAACCATACACCCCGGAGGAAGTCAAGGTGGCGTTGTTCCAAATGGCTCCGTCCAAGGCACCGGGTGTTGATGGTTTTACTGCAGGTTTTTATCAGCGTCATTGGGATTTACTTGGCGATGATGTAACCCAGGCAGTTCTTGATTTTCTGAATGGAGGTGAGCTACCATCGGGTCTGAATGACACTTCTATTACTCTAATTCCCAAGGTCAGACACCCCCAATCAATTACTCAATATCGTCCTATTGCTTTGTGCCCAGTTCTATACAAGATTGCAGCGAAGGCAATTACTAATCGCTTGAGATGCATTATGGACGAAGTAATCAGTGAAGAGCAAAGTGCTTTTGTTCCCGGTCGCCTCATTACTGACAATGTTCTAGTTGCTTATGAAAGCATACATACGATGAGGAGAAGAAAGAAGGGAAAGAATTACTCATGTGCGGTCAAACTTGATATGATGAAAGCATATGATCGCGGTGAGTGGCATTATCTGGAAGCTATACTAGTTCGGTTGGGCTTTTGTATGAGCTTTGTCAGATTGATAATTAAGTGTGTTTCCTCTGTTCGGTTTTCGGTACGTGTCAACGGAGAGCTGTTACCATACTTCACACCTACCAGAGGATTCCGTCAAGGAGACCCAGTTTCTCCCTATCTTTTTCTACTTTGTGCAGAAGGTTTTTCCTCATTGCTAAAATATTACAATGGAATAACTATAGACAGGGGTCTGAGAGTGAGCTATAGATCGCCATGGGTCACACATTTGTTATTTGCAGATGATAGTCTGATCTTCATCAATGCATGTAATCCTAGCGCTCTCAGACTTAATGAAATTCTCAAAATCTATGGAGAGGCCTCCAGCCAAAGTGTTAATCGTGACAAAAGTTCGATATATTTCAGTTCTAACACTCCTAATTCATTGAGGCAGGTTATGCAAGCAACATTGAATATCCAAGTGCAAGCATTCAACGAGAAATACCTGGGGCTGCCTACCGCTGTGGGATGGATCACCTCTGGCACATTTGATCACATCAGCGAAAGAGCTCGTGGGAAAATGCAAGGTTGGCCGGAGAAATTATTGGCATGTGCAGGCCAAGAAACTCTTCTAAAATCGGTCGTCCAATCTATTCCTACATATTCAATGAGCACTTTTCTTTTGACCAAAAAAGTTTGCAAGAGTCTTACTTCACCAATGGCTAAATATTTTTGGAGTAGCTCTCTGGACAAGAAATCTTTGCACTGGGTGTCCTGGAAAGAGCTAGCTACACCCAAGTGCAAGGGTGGTATGGGTTTCCGAGACCCTCATATCTTCAATCTTGCTATGTTGGGCAAGCATGGGTGGCGGCTCATCACCAATCCCAATTCTCTTTGTGCAAGAGTCTTGAAAGGTCGCTACTTTCCCGACACTGACTTCATGCGGGCTACTGTACCCAAGTCGGCGTCGGCCACTTGGAGGGCGATCATCGCGGGGAGGGAGGCCCTACGGTCCAGACTGATCTCCCGCGTGGGTGATGGCTCTTCCATCTCGGTTTGGAATGACAAGTGGATTCCAGGTACAATATCCATGTCTCCTATCTTTCGGCCACAACATACGACCGTCGAGCGTGTGTCCGAGCTTATTGACCCATCAAATTGGTCGTGGAGACAAGAACTTGTTCGTCATACTTTCATTGCTTCTGATGCTGAAGCAATTTTGAATATCCCAATTCGGCAAGGGGAGGAGATGATTTTCTTGCATGGGCATTCGAAAGATCGGGGAACTACACTGTGAAGTCGGCGTACCGTGCTCTCATGACTCAGAAAGAGCGTGCTGCTCTAGAGGAAGGGACGGCTACCGGAACCTCAAAGGAAGATACACAGTTGTGGAAATCTCTATGGAAATTGAATGTCATCCCAAAGGTTAGAGTGTTCTGGTGGAGGGTTCTTCGTGGAATTCTCCCAGATGAGGCCACTCTTAATTATCGACATATTGCAGAGATCCGTCGATGCAATGTTTGTTTGGCTATGCGCTCATACAGTGTTCGCACACAAAAAAGTTCTGGGAAGAAGCATATGCTTGGTTTGGCCTCAGACTGCCTCGTCTTCATCCAGACTCATGGGCGCGGGATATCACATGTGATCCGCGGTTCACTAATGATGATCGCGCAAAGATCACAACAATTATGTGGTCTATATGGATCTCCCAGAACAAAATCAAGCACGGCGAAGAGGGAAAGAATCCAACGGCAACACTCAGGGCCACCAAGGAGGCGATTGCCCTCCTTCATCTTCCACGCCGAGATGCTTTGATTTTGCCTGGCTTTGGTTGGAGACCGCCTGATGAGGGACTTGTCAAGATCACTACGGACGGTGCCTTAAACCTAGCGGATGGCAGGGGCGGTGCAGGAGGGGTGGCCAGATCCTCTTCGACGCTCCTGGGAGCATGGTGCAGACCATATTTGGGTATTTCTGATCCCTTGATTATGGAGGGTTTATCACTGCGAGATGGAGTTCGCTTTGCATCACTTCGAGGATACTCGCATGTGGTAATGGAGACTGACTGCTTGGAGATGGTGACGCTCTGGAACACTCGCCACAATTCTCGGTCAATTGTGGCTCCTTTACTATTAGAGATAGGAGAGCTATGTAAACATTTTACTCTTTTTGATATTCAGCATGTAAACATGTCAGCTAATGTCCCGGCGCATCTTTGTGCAAAGCGCGCTTGCACTCTGAATGTGACCGATAGCTGGCTTGAGGAGACTCCAGGTTTTTTGGTGACCAGCCTCTTGGCTGACTGTCCCAGAAATGCCTTCATATGAATAAAGCTCTCTGGTTTTCCCCGCAAAAAAAAGACATCTTTTGTCCTACCCTCCCGTGGCAGCGGGGTCCTAATGGAAACTAAGGGATATTTTAAGGCCTCCCTTTAATAGAGAACTGGACCAAAGCATTAGCACTTAGTGAATACATGAACTCCTCAAACTACGGTAATCACCGGAAAGAATCCCAATTATTGTCACCTTGGGGTATGCGGATGGATCATAACACGTAATAGGTGTCTGCAACTTGCAAGATAGGATCAAGAACTCACATATATTCATGACAAGTATTAAGCATAGCAAAGTCATAGCAACATCAATCTCAAAACATAGTGGATACTAGGGATCAAACCCTAACAAAACTAACTCAATTACATGATAAATCTCATCCAACCCATCACCGTCCAGCAAGCCTACGAAGGAATTACTCACTCCCGACGGTGAGCATCATGAAATTGGTGATGGAGGAAGGTTTGTGATGATGATGATGATGATGATGATGGCGACGGATCCCCTCTCCGGAGCCCCAAACGGACTCTAGATCAGCCCTCCCGATGAAGAACAGGAGGCGGCGGCGGCTCCGTATCGTAAAACGCGATGATTCCTTCTCTCTTATTTTTTTCTCCCCGAATAGGTACTTATAGAGTTGGAGTTAGGGTCGGAGGAGGTCCAGGGGGCCCACAAGCCTGTTGGCGC